>NC_060185.1:82898337-83070837 GCF_021184085.1 Oncorhynchus gorbuscha
AACGTTTGGCAAACTGTAGGCGCTTAAGTTTCTTCATGGCAACTCTCTCAAACAATGTGTGGTTATGTAGGTTGCGTCTAAGTAATAGTTTGAGACTTTCTGACCCCAAGACCCAACTAACAACTGCAATTCTCCAGTTATGATCATTGGCTGATTTTTTGGCCACTCGAACCATCCTCCTCATTGTGCGTGGGGTCAAAATAGACACATGTCCTCTTCCAGACCGATTGTTAACATCTCCAGTTGCTTTAAACTTCTTAATTATTGCTCTGATAGTGTAACTGGGCATTTTCAACCGTTCAACCTATTTTCTTATCGCCATTTCCTGATTTGTGCAGCTCAACAACCTTTTGTCGCACATCATTACCATATTGTCGGGTCTTTCCCATAGTGATGAATGACTATGGCTGCGTTTCAATCTCAAAATAGACAGCCCTCGACCCTAAGCCCTTGGGGGAATCCCCACCCTCATATTTGTTATTGGTCCAAAGGATTAGACAAGCAATAGAAGTTTGCAGGGAAGTCAGCCCTCGTTTTTAATGGAGAAGGCAAGTGTACAATTATGTTTACTTCAGGGTCTGAAACGCCCCATAATTCAATTTGTGTTGATTGTACATTCGCTAAGAAAAGTCAGCCAAAACTTAAAACCTCAACGTCAATGTGGAGTCAACATACAAGTAAAAACAAATGTAAATAAGTTAGAAATTGTGCAACTAACGCACAAACACATCTCATCAAAGTAATAAGGTTTTTATTGGTTAACTTCTGGAAATTGTAGAAATAAAACATTTTCCTTCAGAAGTACCTTCTAGGCAGGGTTAAGTTAGTTAGCTAAATAATTTGCTAGCTATATATATATATATATATATATATATATGAACAATTATATAGTTAATATAAGTAGACATGCAATCATAATTGACTGTAGCATATACAGTATAAAGCACCCAAGCACCCAGTATAAAGCTACCGGTGGCTGAAAACACAATCATCGCGGGATGAACGATGAATTTCCGGGCAAGGGCAGTCCATTTCCTCCCTCGCCCCTTGCCCTGCAAGTGTATACTCGTCAGACGTCATGATCCGTCATCAGAAGTGTCCACTTGATTTGAGGGCTGAGTGGATAGGGTGTGTCTTTTAAGTGTTTGGAATGCAGCCTATGGGAACTTGGCCTGTGTGTCACCTCATATTTATACCCCAGGAGGAGACAGTAGACAGTACAGTAGATAGTAGATACATACTGTAGATTGCTATTCATTTTTATCATTTTTATATGTGTATAGAAAAAACTCAAGTAGTGAATTCACTGTTGAGGTCAAATATTGTGCAATGTTTCCTGATGCCTAGTCCCTTTACCCTGCCTTCATGTACATATCTACCTCAAATACCTCATTATTATCTATCCTGATGTCTAGTCCCTTTACCCTGCCTTCATGTACATATCTACCTCAAATACCTTATTATCTATCCTGATGTCTAGTCCCTTTACCCTGCCTTCATGTACATATCTACCTCAAATACCTTATTATTATCTATCCTGATGCCTAGTCCCTTTACCCTGCCTTCATGTACATATCTACCTCAAATACCTTATTATCTATCCTGATGTCTAGTCCCTTTACCCTGCCTTCATGTACATTTCTACCTCAAATACCTTATTATCTATCCTGATGTCTAGTCCCTTTACCCTGCCTTCATGTACATATCTACCTCAAATACCTTATTATTATCTATCCTGATGCCTAGTCCCTTTACCCTGCCTTCATGTACATATCTACCTCAAATACTTCATTATTATCTATCCTGATGTCTAGTCCCTTTACCCTGCCTTCATGTACATATCTACCTCAAATACCTCATTATTATCTATCCTGATGTCTAGTCCCTTTACCCTGCCTTCATGTACATATCTACCTCAAATACCATATTATCTATCCTGATGTCTAGTCCCTTTACCCTGCCTTCATGTACATATCTACCTCAAATACCTCATTATTATCTATCCTGATGCCTAGTCCCTTTACCCTGCCTTCATGTACATATCTACCTCAAATACCGTATTATCTATCCTGATGTCTAGACCCTTTACCCTGCCTTCATGTACATATCTACCTCAAATACCTCATTATTATCTATCCTGATGTCTAGTCCCTTTACCCTGCCTTCATGTACATATCTACCTCAAATACCATATTATCTATCCTGATGTCTAGTCCCTTTACCCTGCCTTCATGTACATATCTACCTCAAATACCTCATTATTATCTATCCTGATGTCTAGTCCCTTTACCCTGCCTTCGTGTACATATCTACCTCAAATACCTTATTATCTATCCTGATGTCTAGTCCCTTTACCCTGCCTTCATGTACATATCTACCTCAAATACCTTGTTATTATCTATCCTGATGCCTAGTCCCTTTACCCTACCTTCATGTACATATCTACCTCAAATACCTTATTATTATCTGTCCTGATGCCTAGTCACTTTACCCTGCCTTCATATAAATATCTACCTCTGCACATTGATCTGGTACTGCTACTCCTTGTCTATAGCTCCATTCTTGTGTATTTTGATTTCATTCCTTTTGTGTTAGTTACTATTTTAAATTGTATCATTCTTTTTTATAAACTGCATAGTTGAGAAATGTTCGTAAGCAAGTAATTCACTGTAAAGTCTACACCTGTCACGCCTTGGTCTTAGTATTTTGTGTTTTCTTTAATTATTTGGTCAGGCCAGGGTGTGACATGGGTTTATGTTGTTGTATTTCGTATTGGGGTTTTTGTATTATTGGGATTGCGGCTGAGTAGGGGTGTTGTATGGGTTTGGCTGCCTGAGGCGGTTCTCAATCAGAGTCAGGTGATTCTCGTTGTCTCTGATTGGGAACCGTATTTAGGTAGCCTGGTTTCGCTTTGTATGTCGTGGGTGATTGTTCCTGTCTCTGTGTAGTGTTCACCAGATAGGCTGTAATAGGTTTCACGTTCCGTTTGTTGTATATGTATAAGTTATTTCATGTATCGCAATCTCTTTATTAAAGACATGAGTAACCACTACGCTGCATTTCGGTCCGACTCTCTTTCTACAAACGAAGAACGCCGTTACAACACCAGTTGTATTCGGCACTTGTAACGAGTGCGCTGAGAGTCTGGAACCAAATACAGGGAGTGAGTGTTTTAATAAATAAACAAAACAATAAACACAAAACACAACCAGCGCAAAGAAATGAAAACAGAGTCAATAACACCTGTGGAAAGAACCAAGGGGAGGGACAGATATAGGGAAGATAATCAAGGTGATGAAGTCCAGGTGAGTGTCATGAGGCGCTGGTGCACTTGATGATGGTGACAGGTATGCGGCATCAGCAGCATGATGACCTAGAGGCCAGAGAGGGAGTATACGTGACAGCACTTGTGATAAATAAAATGTCATGTGATTTGAAAGAGTGGGACTGATTCTCTATTATTTTGACTTTCACTTCAACAAACAGTATAAAGATATTGAGGCGACATAACAGGTGGTCAGGTGACTTCACAATTATTGTACTGACATTCCCTCTTTAATCCCTAGTTCTTTAAAAAGGATTATATCTCCCTCTTTCTCTATTATTTCAATGGATTTTCTATTTTTTTCCTTTTAAACTTCCACAATCTAATTTGTCCAATGGAACACTCGCATCAGGAAGTGAGAGCCATCACCTGGGAGACCAATCACAGTGAGTCGCAGCAAGGCGGGGAACAATAGGGCGTAGAGGCTGCAATGTGAGGCTCTCTCACGCTGGCTTGTTCAAGCCTCTTCAGAAATGACATTCACATTGTTCATGTGTTTTTATCTTTTCTTCCTGCCTGGAGACACATTGTCGGGTCTTAACCTCACAGTGCAGAAAGACCGGTCAAGTCTCAGGCAGATAAAGAGGGAATGAATGCTCTATGCTATAGCAGACAGGCTCCGTATAGTATGGAAGCTCACGCTGCTCAGACGTAAAAGCTATCTGCTCGCTACAGGTTCAAAGAGTGGCAAGACCCCACTTTTTGTCTTCTGTTGAATTGTGTTTTTCTTAGGAGGCACAGACAGGAGCACCAACCATGTACTCTGGAAAGATTCCACTCCAAGGCCCCACCAACCATATCTACATTTGACTTTTGACTTCCCAGTGTTCAGAGGGTTTTTGCTGTTGAGTGTCATGTCATTTTCCGTGTGTTTTCTCTGGATGGGAGACAGGGAATTGGGGGGGGGGGGGGGGGCAGAGCGACACAGATGGTCTGAGAATAAAAGGGAGAAAGTGCTATAGAATCCATTTTGTTTTTACACTGTTTGGCTTCTCCCCCCCCCCTGACTCTTGTTTAGAAAAATACAGATGTTCCAATCTAATGAGGGTCTTTCTCACGCTGGCACTTCGCTCAGCCTCAGGGTGATGGTATTTCTAATTACCCGACTGTGACAACACACTCCGCATCAATCAAACCTGACAATAGAACCAGGTGGGTTTGTGAGAACCCAGTCAGCTTTGATTTTTCACTGAATTCTAACATGCTTCATAGACTGCTTCTACTTTATCCCAGCCTTCTCAAGCACGCACACACACACCATGGGGAGTAAATGGGCTCTGGTTGCCATAGAAACAGTTGAGTCCCTCAATATCCATCCCAAACCTTTCAGAGAAATGGGCATTTGTCTCATTTTTTATATCTGTGTGTGTCTCGCACTCTCTCGTTGTGTGTGTGGGTGTCTAGCACTCTCTCGTTGTGTGTCTCTCAAATCAAATAACATTTTATTGGTCACATACACATGGTTAGCAGATGTTAATGTAAGTGTAGCGAAATGCTTGTGTTTCTAGTTCCGACAGTGCAGGAATATCTAACAAGTAATCTAACAAATTCACAACGACTACCTTATACACACAATGTAAGGGGATAGAATAAGAATATGTACATATAAATATATGGATGGGCGATGGCCGTGCGGCATAGGCAAGATGCAATAGATGGTGTAAAATACAGTATATACATATGAGATGAGTAATGTAGGATATGTAAACATTATTAGTGGCATTATTTAAAGTGACTAGTGATACCTTTATTAATATCCATTTATTAGTGGCCAGTGATTTGAGTCTGTATGTTGGCAGCAGCCTCTCAATGTTAGTGATGTCTGTTTAAGTCGGATGGCCTTGAGATAGAAGCTGTTTTTCAGTCTCTCGGTCCCAGCTTTGATGCACCTGTACTGACCTCGCCTTCTGGATGGTAGCGAGGTGAACAGGCAGTGGCTCAGGTGATTGTTGTCTTTTATGATCTTTTTGGCCTTCCTGTGACATCGGGTGCTGTAGGTGTCCTGGAGGGCAGGTAGCTTTCCCCAGATGATGCGTTTTGCAGACCGCACCACCCTCTAGAGATCCTTGAGGTTGAGCGCGGTGCAGATGCCGTACCAGGTGGTGATACAGCCTGACAGGATGCTCTCGATTGTGCATCTGTAAATGTTTGTGAGTGTTTTAGTTGACAAGCCACACTACCGTCAGAAAGTCCAGGACCCAGTTGCACAGGGCGGGGTCGAGACCCAGGGTCTCAAGCTTAATGATGAGTTTGGAGGGTACTATGGTGTTGAATGCTGAGCAGTAGTCAATGAACAGCATTCTTACATACATATTCCTCTTGTTCAGATGTGATAGGGCAGTGTGCAGTGTGATGGCGATTGCGTCGTCTGTGGACCTACTGGGGATGAAAGAAAATTGGAGTGGGTCTAGGGTATCAGGTAAGGTGGAGGTGATATGATCCTTGACTAGTCTCTCAAAGCACTTCATGATGGCAGATGTGAGTGCTACGGGGCGATAGTAATTTAGTTCAGTTACCTTAGACTTCTTGGGTACAGGAACAATGGTGCCCATCTTGAAGCATGTGGGGACAGCAGACTGGGATAGGGATTTATTGAATATGTCCGTAAACACACCAGCCAGCAGGTCTGCGCATGCTCTGAGGACACGGCTAGGGATGCCGTCTGGGTCGGCAGCCTTGCGAGGGTCAATGCGTTTAAACTTTTTACACACATCGACCACGGAGAAGGAGAGCCCACATTCTTTGGTAGCGTGCCGTGTCGGTGGCACTATATTGTTCTCAAAGCACGCAAAGAGGTTGTTTAATTTGTCTGGGAGCAAGACATCGATGTCCGCGACGGGGCTGGCTTTCTTTTTGTAGTCAGTGATTGTCTGTGACCCTGCCACATACATCTCGTGTTTGAGCCATTGAATTGCGACTCTACTTTGTCTCTATACTGACACTTTTCTTGTTTGATTGCCTTGCGGAGGGAATAACTACACTGTTTGTATTCGGTCATGTTTTCAGTAGCCTTGCCATGATTAAATGCGGTGGTTTGAACTTTCAGTTTTGTGCGAATGCTGACATCATTCAACAGTTTCTTTTTAGGGAAGGTTTTAATAGTCACAGTGGGTACAACACCTCCAATGCACTTCCTAATTAACTCACTCGTATACGTCGATGTTATTGTCTGAGGCTACCCGGAACATATCCCAGTCCACGTGGTCGAAGTAGTCTGAAGCGTGGAATCAGATTGGTCAGACCAGCATTGGATAGACCTAAGGACGGGCGCTTCCTGTTTTAGTTTCTGCTTATAGGAGGAGCACAACAGGATGGAGTCATGGTCAGATTTGCTGAAGGGAGGGTGGGGGAGGGCCTTGTATGCATCGCAGAAGTTAGAGTAGCAGTGGTCCATTGTTTTGTTCGAACAGGTATTACAATCAATGTGCTGGTAGAATTTAGCATTTGATTGTAAGGAATTCTAGGTCAGGTGAACAAATGGACGTGAGTTCCTGTATGTTGTTATGATTACACCATGAGTCGTTAATAGTAACGGATCACAAAAGTTACTGTTCGGATCACGGTTTTGACTGACGTTTTTTTGGATCAGCAACAAAAGGGAGGCTTTCCATTTATTATTTAAAGAACACTAAAAGCAATGAACTTTTCAATGTTTAAATACAATTTTAAAATAAAATATTCAAGACTCTATTGTTCAATTAAAGTGCAATATGAGGCCTTCTTCCTTTGAACAATAGTGAATGAAAAAAATTGCCTGTGTCCACGTCATCAAAAAAAAGTTAAAAGAAAGAAAGAAAAGCAGAACTGAGCTTATAACTTCAAATATTTTTTCAAAAAGATGAGGATGTCTACATTGTCTGGGGAGAGGGTAGACCTCTTTGCAGTCACTATGTCCCCTGCCGTGGAGAACATCCTCTCGTTGGGCTCTGAAGTGCCAGGCACATCTTGTAGCATCTTGCCATCATGCCATCATGCCATCATCAATGTGATGGTATTTACACCCATTGCTTTCCCACCATGCCAGTGGATCACCATCCACTGGAATGCAGCTTGCTGGCTTGTGGGATGCCAACTCCTCTTTGATGGTGTTGGTGTAACCGGTGTGAAATGGCTAGCTAGTTAGCTAGTTTTCGCTCCACAAAAGCCACAGCCCTTGCAGAGCAAGGGAAAAAACTACTTCAAGGTCTCAGAGTAAGTGACGTCACCGATTGAAACGCTAGTAGTGCGCACCCCGCTAACTAGCTAACCATTTCACACCGGTTACACTGGCAAACGTCTTGCCCGTGTCCTTGCTCGCAAAGGTCTCCAATGAAAAGCTCCTTCATGGCCAAAATATTTTGTGGAGGAGATGCCTCTGAGTCTGTTCCTGTCGGCTCTGCGGCTTGACTCTGCAGAAACAATTACTTGATCTATTAAACTAACAAATTATTTATTTTCATATTTCATAGAACTATAATTGTGGCAGTAACATTTAATAAAAGCCATTATTATTCCAAATTAAAAATGGATGATTCCAACAGTAGGATAGACTAAGTATATTTATTATTTAAGTAATTCACTCATTTATTGTTTTACCTCTCAGTGATGAGATCACTGTATGTCCTCCGGCGTAGGGCAACGTCTAGGTTAAACAGGGACTTGAACCTTGGATCCTGTGCAGTAGAATTATGAAGGTAGTCCTGTACATTAGGGGGGTATCTGGGATTCAGGTCCTCTCTAATGGCAGCATTGACATCTCTAGTGATGGTGCTGTCTTTCTCACTTGGCGTCATGGATTGTAGAATCCTTGTATTCAGAGGTAGGATCATGGACACAGATGGTGCAGTTTCAGTGCTCAATAGGGTTGTGTCATTACGCTGGCCTGGGGTTAGGTTTATGACAGTCTGGGGTTAGGTTTATGACAGTCATAAATACATTTCTCCCTTTTTCCTCTCTCTACCCTTGGTTAACATAGAGATTCTGGGAATATCAGAAAGTGGGGGGAAATGAACTATATTCTGGTAATCCGACCAACTGAACCGACCAACTGAACATATGCGGTGGTACTTAATGAATATGATGTCAGTTCGGTTGTCATCTGAGACATTCTCATCAATGATAAGATTTATTTTATTTTACCTTTATTTAACTAGGCAAGTCAGTTAAGAACAAATTCCTATTTTCAATGATGGCCTAGGAACAGTGGGTACACAGTGGGAACAACTGCCTGTTCAGGGGCAGAATGACAGATTTGTACATTGTCAGCTCTGGGATTTGAACTTGCAACCTTTCGGTTACTAGTCTAACACTAACCACTAGGCTACCCTGCCACCCCAATGACATAAACTCTACAGTGGAAAGTCTACGCATCAGAGTTATCGGATTCACATGGAATTGTTGTTCAATTTAAATGTTTGAATATGACATTTTTCGTGATGGGTTGAAATGTGATCTTCACCCTCCTCTCCCTTGCCTTGATGACAATATAACCTCCTGTTCCGAGGATGTGTGGATGACGGTCCGATGTCAGAATGGTTCAGATAATAACTACATAATGAAGCTAACATCAGCGTGAGCTTTGGTTGCGATTGGTATGAACTTTGAACTCTTATTCACTACAGAAGTGATACCTCCTAGCCGTTGAGTTAGCAACAGCCGCTGCAAACGAGGGTTAGGAAGGAACAGACAGAGTATCCCGTCTACCACACAACGACATTACTACAACGTATTCAATTTACCAGCTGAGACATTCAAAGGACTCGGCTGGGCAACACGGCTTTCCATCTACCACCAACCTACCGAAGCGCAGCTCAGAGTAAATATTTATTACATTTTCCTTTTCCAAATGGGCGGTAATTTAGAATGCATAAGATACTGTATTTACGATAGCACAGCTTCGCCCTTTGTTCTTCAGTCTTCCCGCTTTTTCACTCAAACCCAGCCCCTTTTCTTTTGTGTAACAAGCTATCATATCTGTTCCACCCACTAGGGACGTTTGCCTTTATGACGTAATTTGTAATCAAGTTATGATTTAATTATGTGCATGTGTAATTCAGTGTGATTAGTTAGGTATTTAGTAAATAAATAATTAAACCCAATTTTGTATTGCTGGTTCAACTTGTTAGCCAGGGTTCGTGCAGATAACCAAGAATTTACAACTTTCAGATGAGACTGAATTACGATGACGATTAATATTGACTGCTATTGATGTAAAATATTACTAGGTCTTTAAGAGTTTATTCAGGAAGATAAGATAAAAGATAAGATAATATTTTGTGGTGCCCGACTCTCTAGTTAATTACATTAACATGATTATCTTAATCAGGTAATATTAATTACGGATAAATTATTTTACAGAGTAGCATGTCATATCACTTAATCCGGCAGAGCCAAAGACACGACAGTTGTAACCGTTTTGAGGGGTTTGGGCACCTGGAGGACCTCCTCTGCCACTTTCACATCATCAGACAAGGTGACGATGTCTTTATTTATTTCAGGGTCTTGTCTGTCAGTGCAGAGTATACAGCTGCCTGCTGCTCAAGATGGAGTTCCATCTTGTTGTGACATGGTGTATGAGCTTGTGGGTCGGTAGCTGTAGCATTTCTTGCTTGGTCTTAAGCACATGAGCGGCTGTTGTGCTTTGGTGGAAAAAGGAAACCACCTTCCTGATCCTCCCAAGGAGGTGGTCCATCTGGTTCATTGAGATTCCCCTTTGGGATGATAAATTGATCACATGTGCAAAGCAAGCTATCTGTGGCCCCAGTCCAGCTTCTATCACTGCATGTACTTGGCTCTTGGCATGATCTGTGGTGACTGGGATATTGCTATTGGGCCTCTCTAGCTTCCACTCTACTACTGCTTCTAGCGATACCTGCGCCAGATTTGTGCCTGTGTGACTCTCATAGAGGAGGTGTGTCTGTAGCACCGGACTTCGCATCTCCCACTCCTTTGTGGTGTGGTGAGCAGTCACAGTCACGTAGCTTTCCGTTGCTCTGGAGGTCCACCCATCTGTGGTGAGGGCAACAAAGGATGCCTTGGATAATTAGTCTACAATTTTGATATTTTCCTGGCCAGATCTTCATACTGAAGTGGGTGTGCGAGAGGAGTTCATAGTGTGGCTCAAGCACTTTCACCATATTTTTAAACCCTTTGTTTTCCACAACAAAGTATGGCCTTATGTCTGTCACTGCTCTTTTTTTAATTTACTTTTTGCAACACAAGCATCCAGGATTGATTGGTTGAGATTCAACATGCCCCATTCATGTGAACAGTACACACAACTGCTTTTTTAAAATATTCAACTCAACCTTCAGGCTTCAGAGTTAAACACAGTCTTTATCTTTTCACTGCTACTCTGCATTGAGACTTAGGGAAAACATTTTTTAAGTAACAGCGGCAGTAAAACTTTATTTCAAACCATGTTGGTTAAACTTTGCAATTGATCCACGGTTCCCATGCGCGCCGAAACATGGGGGGCGATCCATACAGATCACGGATCAACTACCGTCCATTACACCACTAGTCGTTAATCATGAGGCATACATCCCCGCTCTTCTTCTTACCAGAGAGATGTTTGTTTCTGTCGGTGTGAAGAATGAAGAAACCGGGTGGCTGTACCAACTCTGACAACATATGCCGAGTGAGCCATGTTTCCATGAAACAGAGAATGTTACAATCTCTGATATCTCCCTGGAAGGCAACTCGTGCCCTAATTTTGTCCACCCTGTTGTCTAGAGACTGGACATTGGCGAGTAATATGCTGGGAAGCGGTGGATGGTGTGCTCACCTTCTAAGTCTGACCAGGAGGCTGCTCCGTCTGCCTCTCCTGCGGTAACAGCGTTGTTTTGGGTTGGCCTCTGGGATTAGATGTCCAGGGTGGAGGTCCGAACAAGGATCTGCTTCGGGAAAATCGTATTCCTGGTCGTCATGTTGTTAAGTTGATGTCACTCTTATATCCAATGGTTCTTGTAATAACATTTTCTGGACTAACAATGTCATAAAAATATACTTTTAATAATTTACTGCATAGTTTCCTAAGGACTTGAAGTGAGGTGACTTGAAGTGAGGCGACTCTCTCTCTCTCTCACACACACACACACACACACACACACACACACACACACACACACACACACACACACCAGTTTCCGAACACAAACACCACCTCCAGACATAAATCTGAGCCAATATCTCCAGTGGCCCCCTAGCCACCCACAGTGATCCTAAAGAGAGGTTCTCATGGTATGGAATTCAATGTCTAACTGTCAGGGGAGGAAAAGAGAGACATTTCCTTCAGCTTGTGATTTAAAAATCAGGATTCTTGAAGACAGAAGCCCCACGCCGGGGTCTGGCATAGTAGTTAACCCTCTCCGGACCACATACACCCCCTGACATGGGGATTCCAGACCCATCTCTACCACTTTACTGTCCATTTCCCCACAGTTCTGGCAATCAAAAAATACTTTAGTCTTGGATACACTAAAAGATGTTGGAAAACATCTCATATTAATTCATTAAATATTTAGTTTTGCTGTCCTAACAGTGCACATATTTGACAACTTGGTTAAGATATAGAATCACACAACACAAGATTCTGGTACTGAGACAAACCTGTTTCATCCTCCTGCACTGTTGCTCACAAATACAGCATATTTTAATACCAGAAAAGTATATTCTTCAATTGATTGAGATAAACATTAGGCCTACAAATCAATGTGTTCATTTCAATGTTTTTTGAAGGTACAGTAGAAAATCACTGCTTTCTAATGATTGCCACTTTATTGCTAATTTCCCAATATTGAATGGTCCTCTCTTAATGGAATATAGGCATATCTGACATTGGCTTTGAACGCATGGTGCAGTTTATAGTAGGTTTTTCAAATAAATGTTTAATTACATACACTGTAAAAATGCAACTTGGGAAAGTCAATGTAGCTTAAAAACTTCTTATGGCATCTTAAAAACTTCGATATGACAACAGCCAGTGAAAGTGTAGGGTGCCAAATACAAAACAACAGAAATCTCATGTTAAAAATTCCTCAGACATACAAGTATTTCACACCATTTTAAAGATACATTTCTTGTTAATCCCACCACAGTGTCCGATTTCAAATAGGCTTTACGGCGAAAGCACCACAAACGATAATGTTAGGTCAGAGCCAAGTCACAGAAAAACACAGCCATTTTTCCAGCCAAAGAGAGGAGTCACAAAAATCTGAAATAGAGATAGAATTAATCACACTAACCTTTGATGATCTTTATCAGATGACACTCATAGGACTTCATGTTACACAATACATGTATGTTTTGTTTGATATTATATGAAAAAATCTCAGTATACATTGGCGCGTTATGTTCAGTAGTTCTAAAAACATCCGGGGATTTTGCAGAGAACCACATCAATTTACAGAAATACTCATTATAAATGTTGATGAAAATACAAGTGTTATACATGGAACTTTAGATACACTTCTCCTTAATGCAACCGCTGTGTCCGATTTCAAAAAAACTTTAAGGAAAAAGCAAACCATGCAACAATCTGAGTACGGCGCTCAGAAACCAAACCAGCCAAAAAGACATCCGCCATATTGTGCAGTCAACAGAAGTCAGAAATAACATTTTAAATATTCACTTACATTTGATGATCTTCATCAGAATGCACTCCCAGGAATCCCAGTTCCACAATAAATGTTTGTTTTGTTTCGATAATGTCCATTATTTATGTCCAAATTCCTCCTTGTTGTTAGCGCGTTCAGCCCAGTAATCCAACTTCATGACACACGAGCAGACGAAAAGTCCAAAGGTTCCGTTACAGTCCGTAGAAACATGTCAAACGAAGTATAGAATCAATCTTTAGGATGTTTTTAACATACATCTTCAATAGTGTTCGAACCAGAGAATTTCTTTGTCTGTAGAATTGCGATGGAACAGAACTCGCTCTCAAGTGAACGAACGTCACAAACTCAAGGCATTCTGCCAGACCTCTGACTCATTGCCCTCTCATTCGCCCCCACTTCACAGTAGAAGCATCAAACAAGGTTCTAAAGATGGTTGACATCTAGTGGAAGCCTTAGGAAGTGCAACATGACCAATATCCCACTGTATCTTCAATAGGGAATGAGTTGAAAACGACCAACCTCAGATTTCCCACTTCCTGGTTGGATTCTTTCTCAGGTTTTGCCAGCCATATGAATTCTGTTATACTCACAGACATCATTCAAACAGTTTCAGAGTGTTTCCTATCCAAATATACTAATACTATGCATATATTAGAAACTGGGACTGAGTAGCAGGCAGTTTACTCTGGGCATCTCTGGGCACCTTATTCATCCAAGCTACTCAATACTGCCCCCAGCCATAAGAAGTTTTAAATATCCAAGTTAGCTGGACTTAATATGTATAGGTGCAATGATTCACCTACCATACGGCAAGGTGCCACTAGTTAATTCCATCCTAAAATCTACAAGAACTTTATCTGAGAATATAATTAATACCATGTGTAGATGCGATAGTGATTGCATCATTTTGGTCGGATATCAAAACCACATGTTAATGCATGGTGTAACAAGTCCTGATAAATTAACTTCTCTAAGGATCTGCATACCTTTCAGATTAATTTGAAAATGTATGTGTATTATAATATTCATAGGTAGTTGGTGTTTTCTTTGTGTTGGCAATAATTTAGTCCTGCATCGGGAACATTGTCACAGATTTTGCACCCTGAATAAATTACTAAAACGACCAAATCCTAGACTTGATGTTATTTCCCATATAAATGCAGGTTAATCCTTCATCATAAATGCGGGTTAATCCTTCATCATAAATGCAGGTTAATCCTTCATCATAAATGCAGGTTAATCCTACATCACAACGCAGGAGTGGCTTCATGACAAGTCTCTAAATGTCCTTGAGGGGCTCAGCCAGAGCCCGAACTTGAACGAATGCTTTCTCATTATGGGGTATTGAGAGTATATTGATGGGGAGGGGGGGGACTATTGAAACCATTTTAGAATAAGGCTGTAACGTAACAAAATGTGGAAAAAGTCAAGGGGTCTGAATACTTTCCAAATGCACTATACATGCAACTTTTACATTTTCAACAACATGATCTTACCACTTTCTGATTATGGTTAAGTGCATCTCCCCGGTATTATAATGTGTCTCATGTCTCCACATTTTCTCCATATCTTTTGGGTTTAAGGGAAAGCAATATGTGGGGGTAATATTTTGGCATATTGACATATTTACCCTAATATGGACATTCCCAGTGATTGACCCTAACTGCAGTGAGATCACAGAGGTGAACTGCATGGCCTTCAAAATTACAGCACGCCCTTCCCTGAGTTTTATCAGGTGCATAAAGACTATCCATCACTACAGTTCTGAATAATCTGTTCTGACTAATATGGTTTTGACATGAAGAAAATATGCAGAGGGAAAATCGAGCATAGAATTCTGATTATCTCTCAAAACGTTCACACACCCTTCCCCTCTCTCTCTTCCTCCATCTTTCTCATTCTTTCTCTCTCTCTGATTTGTAAGGAGAGAGATCTACACATCCCGACAAGATGTCAATCTCAGTTTCAGCTCAGCAATCACGGGAAAAAAATGTGTTTCTCTGTGATTGCACCGGGATGGTTTTCAAAAGGATTCCCGCCGGGTGAAATTAGCCTAACTGCTGGGAGACAAACTGGAGATCACAGAGCCAGGAAAGTAAGCTTCTTCCCCGAACTACACCGTCAGAACACTGTCTTTCAGAGTAGTGCAGAGTTTGTTTCATATCGTCTTAAAGGCCCACTCTTGTCTTATTTCAAAACAATGCTCTGAGCTTTCCAATGTTTGTTGTACAATGGTTTGAGTCAGGAAATCATTATTTAATTTACAATATGATTTACTTTGTGTTCCATTTCCAAAATGTCTGACTTTCGAAAAGTTGAAGAACTTTTAATGCCAAATGGACATAAATTGAAGTAACCAATAGTCCTTGACACTGGGTTATGTTCCTAAAACATATTGCTTTCATAAAGCTTGTTTTTGAATGACCAGAGAGCCCAGCTGTATGGCTGGGTGAGGAGCTCTCCATGGATCTGACTAGAGAGCCCAGCTGTATGGCTGGGTGAGGAGCTCTGCATGGATCTGACTAAAGAGCCCAGCTGTATGGCTGGGTGAGGAGCTCTCCATGGATCTGACTAGAGAGCCCAGCTGTATGGCTGGGTGAGGAGCTCTCCATGGATCTGACTAGAGAGCCCAGCTGTATGGCTGGGTGAGGAGCTCTCCATGGATCTGACTAGAGAGCCCAGCTGTATGGCTGGGTGAGGAGCTCTCCATGGATCTGACTAGAGAGCCCAGCTGTATGGCTGGGTTGAGGAGCTCTCCATTGATCTGACTAGAGAGCCCAGCTGTATGGCTGGGTTGAGGAGCTCTCCATGGATCTGACTAGAGAGCCCAGCTGTATGGCTGGGTGAGGAGCTCTCCATGGATCAGACTAGAGAGCCCAGCTGTATGGCTGGGTGAGGAGCTCTCCATGGATCAGACTAGAGAGCCCAGCTGTATGGCTGGGTGAGGAGCTCTCCATGGAACTGACTAGAGCCCAGCTGTATGACTGGTGAGGAGCTCTCAATGGAACTGACCAGACGCAGGAGCACATATGAATCGTATATGATGTACATCATTGTCCATTCTTGTCCATCAAAATAACAACTCATCACTACTTTTTGCATACCGTTTGAGCGTTTTGTCAGTATATCACCTACCTTGTCATTCATCCAGTAACAGTTGACTCTGACACAAAATCCAAATGTGGCTAGGGCCTGAGGGGGTTCTGTCCATGATAATGATAAGTAAAATCTATAGTCCTGTTTATACTATGCGCTAACATGGGTTCTGTGTCCTGATCTTATCCACATTCTGATTGTGCCCACATTTTTAGACAGGTGTAGACGATTAAGACACATTGTGACAGTCGGGGAGACATTCTATAATGTAAACAGATCTGAACAGTAGAAACCATTTAAATCATCAGTATCCTGCCCTCTAAAATCATTGACAAGTGGCACAATTGACTTTATGGCATCAATATTTGTCTTAACAGATTATTTTAAAATCAAGTGATTAGGATATAGGGGGGACCAGCAAATCCTTTCACAATTTGGACACAGTGGATGGATAAGGTTATGAAGTGTGGTCTCTAAGTTATGAATGGTGAAGTCTCGCAACAGCTTCTCTCTTCCCCAACATCACAGTACTGAGCCGATATCATCTCCAACATGACCTGAAATAACTGCTTAGAAAACAACAGGAATTTGTGCCTGTCATGTTAGCCCCTTGCTCTCTGTCGCTGTCCATTGACAACACCTCAACACAGACAGAGCTGTGGCTGGGGGAGGTAGGGAGAGAGGGAGGGGGCAGAGGGACCTGGCGTTAATGCAGAACTGGATGTGCCAGGTCCTGACTGTCAGTAGACAGGTGTGTGTGTATAGTTGAGCGGTGTGGCTGGAGGTGGGCCGGAGAGGCTGGCACGGTGTGCTAAATGAGAGGAGATGGATAGTGATTGCTGTGCCCTGATCCAGAACATCCCCCAGGGTAGCCCAACCTGCCAGGCAGAAATTAAATAACTTCACCGGGTGATGGATGAGGATCCGGCCCTGACCGAAACCTCCGCCAACCCCTACCTCACTTCTCTCCTCCCCACATATCTCCATCCCCTCTTCTCCCCCTCTCCCTACGCCTCAGCCACCCACTCACCCTTTCCTCATCCAAATGTCGCCCCACCCTACTCCAACCTCCTACCTATTCGCTTGACATTGGTTATCACTGATGGACAAGAAGCAGGGGGGCGGTGGAGTAAATTTGCTAGGGGAGTAAATTGCATTATAAAGGGGAAGTTTGATTCACTGAGTTCTTCCTGCTCGGGAAGATCAATCCATTAGTGCATGTTTCCCTCCATCAGTTCCGACCCATTAATCAACCAACCATCCTGGACAGCAAGGCCCCACTTAACTCTGTCCAATTGGCTGACTCCGATCAGGGGTCTAGATGCTTCGCTTCCTTTTTCTTTTAAAATGTTAGCTTGTTCCATTTCCTGGATGTGTCAGATTAGCAGAGATTGAACCCCAGCTGTTGAACTGTGACGGTCTGAGTGGATCTGGACCAGTCAGGACCCCAGCTGTTGAACTATGATGGTTTGTCTGGATCTGAATCAGTCAGGTCACAGTTGATGGGACTCGGCTGTTTGCAGTAACTTATTTGTTGTTGTAATATCCCAAACTGACATGGCAGTTTCACCAAATGCCTTGTTTGTTGTTGTAATACCCCAAACTGACATGGCAGTTTCACCAAATGCCTTGTTTGTTGTTGTAATACCCCAAACTGACATGGCAGTTTCACCAAATGCTAATTCTACCACTTCTCTGTCTGACTAGCTGGGATATCAGAGGGATATCTTCACACACTGGTTGACTGTGTGTACAGTACAGTAGTACTACCACTGGTTGACTGTGTGTACAGTACAGTAGTACTACCACTGGTTGACTGCGTGTACAGTACAGTAGTACTACCACTGGTTGACTGCGTGTACAGTACAGTAGTACTACCACTGGTTGACTGTGTGTACAGTACAGTAGTACTACCACTGGTGTGTGTACAGTACAGTAGGACTGCCACTGGTGTGTGTACAGTACAGTAGGACTACCACTGGTGTGTGTACAGTACAGTAGGACTACCACTGGTGTGTGTACAGTACAGTAGGACTACCACTGGTGTGTGTACAGTACAGTAGGACTACCACTGGTGTGTGTACAGTACAGTAGGACTACCACTGGTGTGTGTACAGTACAGTAGGACTACCACTGGTTGACTGTGTGTACAGTACAGTAGGACTACCACTGGTTGACTGTGTGTACAGTACAGTAGGACTACCACTGGTTGACTGTGTGTACAGTACAGTAGGACTACCACTGGTTGACTGTGTGTACAGTACAGTAGGACTACTGGTTGACTGTACAGTACAGTACAGGACTACCACTGGTTGACTGTGTGTACAGTACAGTAGGACTACCACTGGTTGACTGTGTGTACAGTACAGTAGGACTACCACTGGTTGACTGTGTGTACAGTACAGTAGGACTACCACTGGTTGACTGTGTGTACAGTACAGTAGGACTACCACTGGTTGACTGTGTGTACAGTACAGTAGGACTACCACTGGTTGACTGTGTGTACAGTACAGTATGACTACCACTGGTTGACTGTGTGTACAGTACAGTAGTACTACCGCTGGTTGACTGTGTGTACAGTACAGTAGGACTACCACTGCTTGACTGTGTGTACAGTACAGTAGGACTGGGGTGTCCTCGGATGGGGCCACAGTGTCTCCTGACCCCTCCTGTCTCAGCCTCCAGTATTTATGCTGCAGTAGTTTGTGTCGGGGGGCAAGGATCAGTTTGTTATATCTGGAGTACTTCTCCTGTCCTATTTGGTGTCCTGTGTGAATCTAAGTGTGCGTTCTCTAATTCTCTCCTTCTTTCTTTCTCTCTCTCGGAGGACCTGAGCCCTAGGACCATGCCCCAGGACTACCTGACATGATGACTCCTTGCTGTCCCCAGTCCACCTGGCCATGCTGCTGCTCCAGTTTCAACTGACCTGAGCCCTAGGACCATGCCCCAGGACTACCTGACATGATGACTCCTTGCTGTCCCCAGTCCACCTGGCTATGCTGCTGCTCCAGTTTCAACTGTTCTGCCTTACTATTATTCGACCATGCTGGTCATTTATGAACATTTGAACATCTTGGCCATGTTCTGTTATAATCTCCACCCGGCACAGCCAGAAGAGGACTGGCCACAACACATAGCCTGGTTCCTCTCTAGGTTTCTTCCTAGGTTTTGGCCTTTCTAGGGAGTTTTTCCTTGCCACCGTGCTTCTACACCTGCATTGCTTGCTGTTTGGGGTTTTAGGCTGGGTTTCTGTACAGCACTTTGAGATATCAGCTGATGTACGAAGGGCTATATAAATAAATCCGATTTGAATACCACTGGTTGACTGTGTGTACAGTACAGTAGTACTACCACTGGTTGACTGTGTACAGTACAGTAGTACTACCACTGGTTGACTGTGTGTACAGTACAGTATGACTACCACTGGTTGACCGTCTACAGTACAGTAGACTACCACTGGTTGACCGTCTAGTACAGTATGACTACTGTACACAGTACAGTAGGACTACCACTGGTTGACTGTGTGTACCACTGGTTGACCGTCTACAGTACAGTAGGACTACCACTGGTTGACTGTGTGTACAGTACAGTAGGACTACCACTGGTTGACTGTGTGTACAGTACAGTAGGACTACCACTGGTTGACTGTGTGTACAGTACAGTAGGACTACCACTGGTTGACTGTGTGTACAGTACAGTAGGACTACCACTGGTTGACCCCTCCTGTACAGTAGGACTTACCACTGGTTGACTGTGTGTACAGTATCAGTTTGTTACCACTGGTTGACTGTGTGTACAGTACTAGGTGTGGTTGACTGTGTGTACCTGTACAGTGAATCTACCACTGGTTGACTGTGTGTACAGTACAGTAGGTCTACCACTGGTTGACTGTGCCCTAGTACAGCCCAGGACTACCTGGTTGACTGATGACTACCACTGGTTGACTGTACAGTCCACCTGGTTGCTGCTGCTCCACTGGTTGACTGACCTGTAGGTCTACCACTGGTTGACTGTGTACAGTACAGTAGGACTACCACTGGTTGACTGTTGTACAGTGTAGGACTACCAGTGGTTGGCTGGCTAGGACTACCACTGGTTGACTGCAGTACAGTAGGTCTACTGGTTGACTGTACAGTTCTGGTTGACTGTGGTTGACTGTGTACAGTAGGTCTACACTGGTGACTCACTGACTCAGTTTCTACCACTGAACTGTTTGAACATGTACAGTTGGACCACTGTGGTCATGTTATAATTTGACAGTCTTGGCCACCGCTGGTTGACTGTGTGTACAGTACAGTAGGACTACCACTGCTTGACTGTGTGTACAGTACAGTAGGACTGGGGTGTCCTCGGATGGGGCCACAGTGTCTCCTGACCCCTCCTGTCTCAGCCTCCAGTATTTATGCTGCAGTAGTTTGTGCCTTTCAAGGATCAGTTTTTATATCTGGAGTACTTCTCCTGTCCTATTGGTGTCCTGTTTGAATTTTAGGCTGGGTTTCTAATTCTCTCCTTTTTCTTTCAGCTCTCTCGGAGGACCTAAGCCCTAGGACCATGCCCCAGGACTACCTGACATGATGACTGTTGCTGTCCCCAGTCCACCTGGCCATGCTGTGCTCCAGTTTCAATGACCTGAGCCCTGGGACCATGCCCCAGGACTACCTGACATGATGACTCCTTGCTGTCCCCAGTCCACCTGGCTATGCTGCTGCTCCAGTTTCAACTGTTCTGCCTTACATTATTCGACCATGCTGGTCATTTATGAACATTTGAACACATCTTGGCCATGTTCTGTTATAATCACCACCCGTTGACAGCCAGAAGAGGACTGGCCACAACACATAGCCTGGTTCCTCTCTAGGTTTCTTCCTAGGTTTTGGCCTTTCAGGGAGTTTTTCCGTTGCCACCGTGCTTCTACACCTGCATTGCTTGCTGTTTGGGGTTTTAGGCTGGGTTTCTGTACAGCACTTTGAGATATCAGCTGATGTACGACGGGCTATATAAATAAATCCGATTTGAATACCACTGGTTGACTGTGTGTACAGTACAGTATGACTACCACTGGTTGACTGTGTGTACAGTACAGTATGACTACCACTGGTTGACTGTGTGTACAGTACAGTATGACTACCACTGGTTGACTGTCTACAGTACAGTATGACTACCACTGGTTGACCGTCTACAGTACAGTAGCACTACCACTGGTTGACCGTCTACAGTACAGTAGCACTACCACTGGTTGACCGTCTACAGTACAGTAGGACTACCACTGGTTGACCGTGTGTACAGTACAGTAGGACTACCACTGGTTGACCGTGTGCACAGTACAGTAGGACTACCACTGGTTGACCGTGTGCACAGTACAGTAGGACTACCACTGGTTGACCGTGTGCACAGTACAGTAGGACTACCACTGGTTGACCGTGTGCACAGTACAGTAGCACTACCACTGGTTGACCGTGTGTACAGTACAGTAGGACTACCACTGGTTGACTGTGTGTACAGTAGGACTACCACTGCTTGACTGTGTGTACAGTAGGACTACCACTGGTTGACTGTGTGTACAGTAGGACTACCACTGGTTGACTGTGTGTACAGTAGGACTACCACTGGTTGACTGTGTGTACAGTAGGACTACCACTGGTTGACTGTGTGTACAGTAGGACTACCACTGGTTGACTGTGTGTACAGTAGGACTACCACTGGTTGACTGTGTGTACAGTAGGACTACCACTGGTTGACTGTGTGTACAGTAGGTCTACCACTGGTTGACTGTGTGTACAGTACAGTAGGTCTACCACTGGTTGACTGTGTGTACAGTACAGTAGGTCTACCACTGGTTGACTGTACAGTACAGTAGGTCTACCACTGGTTGACTGTACAGTACAGTAGGTCTACCACTGGTTGACTGTACAGTACAGTAGGTCTACCACTGGTTGACTGTACAGTACAGTAGGTCTACCACTGGTTGACTGTGTACAGTACAGTAGGTCTACCACTGGTTGACTGTGTACAGTACAGTAGGTCTATCACTGGTTGACTGTGTACAGTACAGTAGGACTACCACTGTTTGCTGTGTGTACAGTACAGTAGGACTACCACTGGTTGACTGTGTGTACAGTACAGTAGGGCTACCACTGGTTGACTGTGTGTACAGTACAGTAGGGCTACCACTGGTTGACTGTGTGTACAGTACAGTAGGACTACCACTGGTTGACTGTGTGTACAGTACAGTAGGACTACCACTGGTTGACTGTGTGTATAGTACAGTAGGACTACCACTGGTTGACTGTGTGTACAGTACAGTAGGACTACCACTGGTTGACTGTGTGAAGTACAGTAGGACTACCACTGGTTGACTGTGTACAGTACAGTAGGACTACCACTGTTTGACTGTGTACAGTACAGTAGGACTACCACTGGTTGGCTGTGTGTACAGTACAGTAGGACTACCACTGGTTGACTGTGTACAGTAGGACTACCACTGGTTGACTGTGTACAGTACAGTAGGACTACCACTGTTTGACTGTGTACAGTACAGTAGGACTACCACTGGTTGACTGTGTACAGTACAGTAGGACTACCACTGGTTGACTGTGTACAGTACAGTAGCACTACCACTGGTTGACTGTGTACAGTACAGTAGTACTACCAGAAGATAGGAGTTTTTCCTCAGTTTTGCCAGGTCACATAGTCTTGTACTTCATTAATCTCCTATTATTATTGTACAATCAAAACAGCACACACTCCTTTGCCGGCTTGAGGGGCAATTACATTTTAATTCAATTAATTAAGGAGATCCACCTAGAAAATGGTGAGAGAGAGAAATGATCAGTTACCTAATAAAATGTCATATCATCCTCGGAATGGACTCAATAACACTTCACTGGGTTAGGGTCATCTACATCTGAATGGACTGACCCCTCTACATTAGGGTCATCTGAATGGACTGACCCATCTACATTAGGGTCATCTACATCTGAATGGACTGACCCCTCTACATTAGGGTCATATACATCTGAATGGACTGACCCATCTACATTAGGGTCATCTGAATGGACTGACCCATCTACATTAGAGTCATCTACATCTGAATGGACTGACCCCTCTACATTAGGGTCATATACATCTGAATGGACTGACCCATCTACATTAGGGTCATCTGAATGGACTGACCCCTCTACATTAGGGTCATCTACATCTGAATGGACTGACCCATCTACATTAGGGTCATCTACATCTGAATGGACTGACCCCTCTACATTAGGGTCATATACATCTGAATGGACTGACCCATCTACATTAGGGTCATCTGAATGGACTGACCCATCTACATTAGGGTCATATACATCTGAATGGACTGACCCCTCTACATTAGGGTCATCTGAATGGACTGACCCATCTACATTAGGGTCATCTGAATGGACTGACCCATCTGCATTAGGGTCATCTGAATGGACTGACCCATCTGCATTAGGGTCATCTGAATGGACTGACCCATCTGCATTAGGGTCATCTGAATGGACTGACCCATCTGCATTAGGGTCATCTGAATGGACTGACCCATCTGCATTAGGGTCATCTGAATGGACTGACCCATCTGCATTAGGGTCATCTGAATGGACTGACCCATCTGCATTAGGGTCATCTGAATGGACTGACCCATCTGCATTAGGGTCATCTGAATGGACTGACCCATCTGCATTAGGGTCATCTGAATGGACTGACCCATCTACATTAGGGTCATCTGAATGGACTGACCCATCTACATTAGGGTCATCTGAATGGACTGACCCATCTACATTAGGGTCATCTACATCTGAATGGACTAACCCATCTACATTAGGGTCGTCTACATCTGAATGGACTGACCCATCTACATTAGTGTCATCTGAATGGACTGACCCATCTACATTAGTGTCATCTGAATGGACTGACCCATCTACATTAGTGTCATCTGAATGGACTGACCCATCTACATTAGGGTCATCTGAATGGACTGACCCTTCTACATTAGTGTCATCTGAATGGACTGACCCTTCTACATTAGTGTCATCTGAATGGACTGACCCATCTACATTAGTGTCATCTGAATGGACTGACCCATCTACATTAGGGTCATCTACATCTGAATGGACTGACCCATCTACATTAGGGTCATCTGAATGGACTGACCCATCTACATTAGGGTCATCTGAATGGACTGACCCATCTACATTAGGGTCATATACATCTGAATGGACTGACCCCTCTACATTAGGGTCATCTGAATGGACTGACTTAAATCTACATCTGAATGGACTGACCCATCTACATTAGGGTCAGTCCATTCAGAGACGATATGACATTTTAACATGCCAGAGGCAAGACACTGTGCTTTTGTTAAACATTTCACTGTAGCAAAAGTACCTTTAACCACTATTCATCTATTTGCCATCCAAAATGACTTGCACTGACGTGATTATCCTAATGCTATAATGTTTTAATATACTAGCAAGTATTTATGTACTGTCCCATGGTGAAACTCACTAAACAGCTCACACAATTCATCTTGGTAGTTAAAATGCATTAGTGGTGACAAAGCTCCCCTTCTAATTCCCCACAACTGATAATCAGGAGTTTATAAGATGGCGTCGACAAACATGGTCGTCCTGTTTCTAAGGCCTGGCCAACTTCACAGCATTTTAGTTTTTGTGTTATTGCGTAGTTATTTTTTGCTCAGAACGTTTCTTGCATTATTACCTACTGTAGTGAATACTCAGGGAGAAAAAGGTGTAGATTCACGGGCAGAGCGCGGCAGATGGTTATTTCGCCTTCACAGAAGGCAGGACTCGTGGTCACAGGCAGGCAATGGTCATACACAGGTAGGCAAACAGGCAGGTGAATCAAAACTAGGACTGAAGGCTATAACTGGTTCACACAACCAAGCTAGGAAAAGGCTTAGTAGAGTCAAAACTAACAATACCTCACAAAGGCACAAACAGAATGAACTGAACTAAATATGGAGCTGATGAGACCAGCTGAGTAACTCACACGTGAAATCAATTAACACAAATGAAAGAGAGGGCTATGTTCAAGAACACAATGAAACAGAACACAAGGTTGACTAAGAAAATAAATACAGAACCTTATACCTACAGCTGAAAAAAACTTTTGGATATTAGATTGACGGTCACCTTCTTGAGTTGGATCCTTTGTTTGGACTCCCTGGGGCAATTCCATTCATCCAAGACGCCATCGACAGAGAAGAAGAATAAGGGGTGGGCTTCAGGTCCGACTCAGGAGGCGTGCATACCATCCACAGCTTCAGAGTACATTACTTGCTAATGATCAGTCTCCTGGACAATAAAGCAGACAAGCTCAGTGTGGGGATGTTCTTCCAGAAAGACATCAGGGACTGTAACATACTCTGTTTCACGGAACTCTGTCCCCGGACAGAAAGAAAGAACTCTCCGGGAAAAAGAAAGGTGGAGATGTATGTTTTATGAGAACTCATGGTGTGATTGTGATAATGTACAGGAACTCAAGTCCCTAGACTACCTCATCATCAAATGCCAACCGCATTACCTCCCGAGATAATTCTCTTCAGTCGACACCGCAATGTCTCTCAAGGAACTACACTTGACTATTTGAAAACTGGAAACCGTATATCCTGACGACACATTTATTGTAGCTGGGGACTTTATTATTAAAGGAAATCTGAAGAAAACACTACTGAAGTTCTATCAACACATCTCCTGTGCAACTTGCTTATTGAGCTCTCTTGACCATTTCTACTCCCCCTTCCGGGACGGCTACAAGGCCCTCTCCTGCCCACGCCTCCATTCTGCTCCTCCCCTCCTATGGGAAGACATTTTAAACAGAAATTACCCATGATAAGGATTGTTCAACATTGGTCTGACCTATCGGAATCTATGTTTCAAGATTGTTTGGTCATGCGGGCTGGGATATGTTTCGTGTTGCCACTGAGAATAGTATTGACATATACACTGACTGGGTGACTGAGTTTATCAGGAAGTGCATAGAGGAAGTTGTTCCCACTGTGAAATGGCATTCGTGCCAAACTGAAAGAGTGAACCACCACATTTAACCACAGCAAGGTGACTGGGAACATAGACGAATACAGACAGTCTAGCTATGCCCTCAGTAAGGCAATCAAACAGGCATAACGACAGTACAGGGACAAAGTGAATTCACACTTCAGCGGCTCAGACACAAGCATTCTTACAATTGTTAAATAGTCACCACCAGCCGGCCTCCGCCCGCCAAGTACTGCCCCATGTACATAGTTATTGAACGCTAGTCACTAAAATCATTTTTACGTACTGTTTTACCCACTTGATGTGTATATACTGTATTCTAGTCCAATTTGTAAGTCGCTCTGGATAAGAGCGTCTGCTAAATGACTTAAATGTAATGTAAATGTAGTCAAGGCTCATCCTATACAAATGCTGCTGTACACAGCTGTTCTATTCATACACTGTCCATACACACCATCATATGCATTTTATATCCAGACTCTGACATTGCTCGTTGTGATATTTGATAATTCCTTTATTTATATTTGTGTCTATTGTTTTGTGTTGTTAGGTATTACTGTACTACTGGAGCTAGAAACATAAGAATTGCACTGCACCTACGATAATATCTACTAAATATGTGTACAGGACCAATCAAATTTGATATGAGGAGGACTACCGGGTGAATTAGCAGCAATTGAGTAGGCAGTGACAAACAGTCACCAAAATGTGATAATTTCTCTCAAGGAAGTGTGTTTGTGTGATAAAAAAACACACTGACACATACAGTGCCTTGCAAAAGTATTCAACCCCCTTGGCAGTTTTTCATATTTTGTTGCATTACAACCTGTAAATTAAATTGATTTTTATTTGTATTTCATGTAATGGACATTCACAAAATAGTTCAAATTGGCATGTGAAATAAAAAAAAATGACTTGTTTAAAAAAAATGTTGAAAAAAAAAAAATTGGTGCGTGCATATGTATTCACCCCCTTTGCTATGAAGTCCCTAAATAACATCTAGTGCAACCAATTACCTTCAGAAGTCACATAAATAAATTCCACCTGTGTGCAATCTAATTAACTAAGTGTTACATGATCTTTCACAGGATTTCAGTATATATACACCTGTTCTGAAAGGCGCCAGAGTCTGCAACACCACTAAGCATGGGGCACGACCAAGCAAGGGGCACCATGAAGACCAAGGAGCTCTCCAAACAGGTCGGGGACAAAGTTGTGGAGAAGTACAGATCAAGGTTGTGTTACAAGAAAATATCAAAAACTTTAAACATCTCAGCACCATTAAATCCATTATAAAAAAAATGGAAAGAATAAAACTGCCAAGAGAGGGCTGCCCACCAAAAGTCATGGACCAGGCAAGGAGGGCATTAATCAGAGAGGCAACAAAGAGACCAAAGACAACCCTGAAGGAGCTGCAAAGCTTCACAGCGGAGATTGGAGTATCTGTCCGTAGGACCACTTTAAGCCGTACACTCAACAGAGCTGGGCTTTACAGAAGAGTGGCTAGAAATAAGCCATTGCTTAAAGACAAAAAGGCACGTGGGAAACTCCCCAAACATATGAAAGAAGGTACCCTGGTCAGATGAGACAAAAATTTAGCTTTTTGGCCCCAGACAAACCCAACACCTCTCATCACCCCGAGAACACCATCTCCACAGTGAAGCATGGTGGTGGCAGCATCATGCTGTAGGGATGTTTTCCATCGGCAGGGACTGGGAAACTGTTGATGGAATTTATAGGTTCATATGAATGATTAGAATATTCCACCCTGAAACCATATGATTGTATGAAATTGATTAGAATCATGAGATAATTCTAATGATGTGTGTGGTTTTAGTCAGTAGAATTATACATTGCTCAAAAAAATAAAGGGAACACTAAAATAAAATAACACATCCTAGATCTGAATGAATGAAATATTCTTATTAAATAATTTTGTCTTTACATAGTGTAAGGGGGAATGTGCTGACAACAAAATCACACAAAAATTATCAATGGAAATCAAATGTATCAACCCATGGAGGTCTGGATTTGGAGACACTCATAATTAAAGTGGAAAACCACACCACAGGCTGATCCAACTTTGATGTAATTTCCTTAAAACAAGTCCAAATGAGGCTCAGTAGTGTGTGTGGCCTCCACGTGCCTGTATGACCTCCCTACAACGCCTGGGCATGATGAGGTAGAGGATGGTCTCCTGAGGGATCTCCTCCCAGACCTGGACTAAAGCATCAGCCAACTCCTGGACAGTCTGTGGTGCAACGTGGCGTTGGTGGATGGAGCGAGACATGATGTCCCAGATGTGCTCAATTGGATTCAGGTCTGGGGAACGGGCGGGCCAGTCCATAGCACCAATGCCTTCCTCTTGCAGGTACTGCTGACACACTCCAGCCACATGAGGTCTAGCATTGTCTTGCATTAGGAGGAACCCAGGGCCAACCGCACCAGCATATGGTCTCACAAGGGGTCTGAGGATCTCATCTTGGTACCTAATGGCAGTCAGACTACCTCTGGCGAGCACATGGAGGTGCCACAAAGAAATGCCACCCCACACCATGACTGACCCACCGCCAAATCGGTCATGCTGGAGGATGTTGCAGGCAGCAGAACGTTCTCCACGGCGTCTCCAGACTGTCATGTCTGCCACATGTGCTCAGTGTGAACCTGCTTTCATCTGTGAAGAGCACAGGGCGCCAGTGGCGAATTTGCATATCTTGCTGTTCTCTGGCAAATGAAAAACGTCCTGCACGGTGTTGGGCTGTAAGCACAACCCCCACCTGTGGACGTCGGGCCCTCATACCACCCTCATGGAGTCTGTTTCTGACCGTTTGAGCAGACACATGCGCATTTGTGGCCTGCTGGAGGTCATTTTGCAGGGCTCTGGCAGTGCTGCTCCTGATCCTCCTTGCACAAAGGCGGAGGTAGCGGTCCTGCTGCTGGGTTGTTGCCCTCCTATGGCCTCCTCCACGTCTCCTGATATACTGGCCTGTCTCCTGGTAGCACCTCCATGCTCTGGACACTACGCTGACAGACACAGCAAACCTTCTTGCCACAGCTCGCATTGATGTACCATCCTGGATGACCATCCTGGATGAGCTGCACTACCTGAGCCACTTGTGTGGGTTGTAGACTCCGTCTCATGCTACCACTAGAGTGAAAGCACCGCCATTCAAATGTGACCAAAACATCAGCCAGAAAGCATAGGAACTGAGAAGTGGTCTGTGGTCCCCACCTGCAGAACCACTCCTTTATTTGGGGTGTCCTGCTAATTGCCTATAATTTCCACCTGTTGTCTATTCCATTTGCACAACAGCATGTGAAATTTATTGTCAATCAGTGTTGCTTCCTAAGTGGACAGTTTGATTTCACAGAAGTGTGATTGACTTGAAGTTACATTGTGTTGTTTAAGTGTTCCCTTTATTTTTTTGAGCAGTGTATATACGTGAGTGTAGTTTGAGTATAACAATATATCTGCATTATAGTCTTAAAAACAGAATGTCTGAGCAAGATTCGGTGCCGACCTTGGCCGGGGGCCACTGAGAGTACTTCCCAGGGTCTCCCTATCTTGAAAGAGGACAGGGAATGCTTCTCAATCTCCCCCAATCTTTGTCGGCTGGGTAGCAGGACAGTGTGTGAGTATGATACCTAATGTTTTGTTTGTGTGTGATGTATGTGCGTAAGTGGGCGTAAGAAGCCAGTATAAAATTAATGGTTTTGTACAACAGACCAGCTCTCTCGTGAATAAACCTTATTGACTATTTTAGCTGGGCCTCCGTCTGTTTCATTTCAATCAGTATCTTACAAATCCTGATTTAGCAGACTGAGTAGTTTAATTGAATTGGTTTATAAGTCGCTCTGGATAAGAGCGTCTGCTAAATGACTTAAATGTAAATGTAAACATTGAGAACATAATTCTCATAA
Organism: Oncorhynchus gorbuscha; assembly: GCF_021184085.1. Lineage (NCBI taxonomy): Eukaryota > Metazoa > Chordata > Actinopteri > Salmoniformes > Salmonidae > Oncorhynchus > Oncorhynchus gorbuscha. Next base: position 82,928,313 of record NC_060185.1, read on the forward strand.
CAGAAACTGGTCAGAATTGAAGGAATGATGGATTGTGCAAAATACAGGGACATTATTGAGGGAAACCTGTTTCAGTCTTCCAGAGATTTGAGACTGGGATGGAGGTTCACCTTCCAGCAGGACAATGACCCTAGGCATACTGCTAAAGCAACACTTGAGTGGTTTAAGAGGAAACATTGAAATGTCTTGGAACTAATTGAGAATCTGTGGTATGACTTAAAGATTGCTGTACACCAGCGGAACCCATCCAACTTGAAGGAGCTGGAGCAGTTTTGCCTTGAAGAATAGGCAGAAATCCCAGTGGCTAGATGTGCCAAGCTTATAGAGGGGTGGTGGGGGGTGAATAGTTATGCATGCTCAGTTGTTTTGTCTTATTTCTTGTTTGTTTCATACTAAAAAAATATTTTGCATCTTCAAAGTGGTAGGCATGTTGTGTAAATCAAATGATACAAACCCACAAATATCCATTTTTATTCCAGGTTGTAAAGCAGCAAAATAGGAAAAATGCCAAGGGGGTGAATACGTTCACAAGCCTCTGTATGGTCTGTGATCACTCGGCCTTGTCTCAGGATGGTAAGTTGGTGGTTGAAGATTTCCCTCTAGTGGTGTGGGGGCTGTGCTTTGGCAAAGTGGGTGGGGTTATATCCTTCCTGTTTGGCCCTGTCCGGGGGTGTCCTCGGATGGGGCCACAGTGTCTCCTGACCCCTCCTGTCTCAGCCTCCAGTATTTATGCTGCAGTAGTTTATGTGTCGGGGGGCTAGGGTCAGTTTGTTTATCTGGAGTACTTCTCCTGTCCTATTCGGTGTCCTGTGTAAATCTAAGTGTGCGTTCTCTAATTCTCTCCTTCTCTCTTTCTTTCTCTCTCTCGGAGGACCTGAGCCCTAGAACCATGCCCCAGGACTACCTGACATGATGACTCCGTGCTGTCCCCAGTCCACCTGGCCATGCTGCTGCTCCAGTTTCAACTGGCCTGGGCCCTAGGACCATGTCCCAGGACTACCTGACATGAGGACTCCTTGCTGTCCCCAGTCCACCTGGCCATGCTCCTGCTCCAGTTTCAACTGTTCTGCCTTACTATTATTCAACCATGCTGGTCATTTATGAACATTTGAACATCTTGGCCACGTTCTGTTATAATCTCCACCCGGCACAGCCAGAAGAGGACTGGCCACCCCACATATGCTCTCTCTAATTCTCTCTCTCGGAGGACCTGAGCCCTAGGACCGTGCCCCAGGACTACCTGACATGATGGCTCCTTGCTGTCCCCAGTCCACCTGACTGTGCTGCTGCTCCAGTTTCAACTGTTCTGCCTTATTATTATTTGACCATGCTGGTCATTTATGAACATTTGAACATCTTGGTCATGTTCTGTTATAATCTCTACCCGGCACAGCCAGAAGAGGACTGGCCACCCCACATAGCCCGGTTCCTCTCTAGGTTTCTTCCTAGGTTTTGGCCTTTCTAGGGAGTTTTTCCTAGCCACCGTGCTTTTACACCTGCATTGTTTGCTGTTTGGGGTTTTAGGCTGGGTTTCTGTACAGCACTTTGAGATATCAGCTGATGTACGAAGGGCTATATAAATAAATTTGATTTGATTTGATTTGATTAATAGAGAGGAGAGTAAGCTACAGTTCTATAATAGAGAGGAGAGTGAGCTACAGGTTTATAACAGAGAGGAGAGTAAGCTACAGTTCTATAACAGAGAGGAGAGTGAGCTACAGTTCTATAACAGAGAGGAGAGTGAGCTACAGTTCTATAATAGAGAGGAGAGTGAGCTACAGTTCTATAATAGAGAGGAGAGTGAGCTACAGTTCTATAATAGAGAGGAGAGTGAGCTACAGTTCTATAATAGAGAGGAGAGTGAGCTACAGTTCTATAATAGAGAGGAGAGTAAGCTACAGTTCTATAATAGAGAGGAGAGTAAGCTACAGTTCTATAATAGAGAGGAGAGTAAGCTACAGTTCTATAATAGAGAGGAGAGTAAGCTACAGTTCTATAATAGAGAGGAGAGTGAGCTACAGTTCTATAATAGAGAGGAGAGTGAGCTACAGTTCTATAATAGAGAGGAGAGTATGAGCTACAGTTCTGTAATAGAGAGGAGAGTATGAGCTACAGTTCTGTAATAGAGAGGAGAGTATGAGCTACAGTTCTGTAATAGAGAGGAGAGTATGAGCTACAGTTCTGTAATAGAGAGGAGAGTATGAGCTACAGTTCTGTAATAGAGAGGAGTGTATGAGCTACAGTTCTATAATAGAGAGGAGAGTATGAGCTACAGTTCTATAATAGAGAGGAGAGTATGAGCTACAGTTCTATAATAGAGAGGAGAGTGAGCTACAGTTCTATAATAGAGAGGAGAGTGAGCTACAGTTCTATAATAGAGAGGAGAGTGAGCTACAGTTCTATAATAGAGAGGAGAGTGAGCTACAGTTCTATAATAGAGAGGAGAGTGAGCTACAGTTCTATAGTAGAGAGGAGAGTGAGCTACAGTTCTATAATAAAGAGGAGAGTGAGCTACAGTTCTATAGTAGAGAGGAGAGTGAGCTACAGTTCTATAATAGAGAGGAGAGTGAGCTACAGTTCTATAATAGAGAGGAGAGTGAGCTACAGTTCTATAATAGAGAGGAGAGTGAGCTACAGTTCTATAATAGAGAGGAGAGTGAGCTACAGTTCTATAATAGAGAGGAGAGTGAGCTACAGTTCTATAATAGAGAGGAGAGTGAGCTACAGTTCTATAATAGAGAGGAGAGTGAGCTACAGTTCTATAATAGAGAGGAGAGTGAGCTACAGTTCTATAATAGAGAGGAGAGTGAGCTACAGTTCTATAATAGAGAGGAGAGTGAGCTACAGTTCTATAATAGAGAGGAGAGTGAGCTACAGTTCTATAATAAAGAGGAGAGTGAGCTACAGTTCTATAATAAAGAGGAGAGTGAGCTACAGTTCTATAGTAGAGAGGAGAGTGAGCTACAGTTCTATAATAGAGAGGAGAGTGAGATACAGTTATGTAATAGAGAAGAGAGTATGAGATTTAGTTCTAAAAATAGAGAGGAGAGTGAGATACAGTTATGTAATAGAGCGGAGAGTGAGATATAGTTCTATAATAGAGAGGAGAGTGAGATATAGTTCTATAATAGAGAGGAGAGTGAGATATAGTTATGTAATAGAGCGGAGAGTGAGATATAGTTATGTAATAGAGAGGAGAGTGAGATATAGTTATGTAATAGAGCGGAGAGTGAGATATAGTTCTATAATAGAGAGGAGAGTATGAGATATAGTTCTATAATAGAGAGGAGAGTGAGATATAGTTATGTAATAGAGCGGAGAGTGAGATATAGTTATGTAATAGAGAGGAGAGTATGAGATATAGTTCTATAATAGAGAGGAGAGTATGAGATATAGTTCTATAATAGAGAGGAGAGTATGAGATATAGTTCTATAATAGAGAGGAGAGTATGAGATATAGTTCTATAATAGAGAGGAGAGTATGAGATATAGTTCTATAATAGAGAGGAGAGTGAGATATAGTTCTATAATAGAGAAGAGAGTGAGATATAGTTCTATAATAGAGAGGAGAGTGAGATACAGTTATGTAATAGAGAGGAGAGTATGAGATATAGTTCTATAATAGAGAGGAGAGTGAGATATAGTTCTAGAATCAAATCAAATTGCATTGGTCACATATTTAGCAGATGTTATTGCAGGTGTAGTGAAATGCTTCTGTTCCTAGCTCCAACAGTGCTGTAGTATTTAACAGTTCACAACAATACAGAAATCTAAAAGTAAAATAATGGAATTAAGAAACATATTAATAGAAATATTAAGACGATCAATGTTGGAGTGGCATTGACTAAATAGAGTAGAATACAATACAGTATATAAATGAGTAAAGCAGTATGTAAACAATATTAAATTGACCAGTATTCCATTATTAAAGTGGCCAGTGATTCTATGTCTATTTATATAGGGCAGCAGCCTCTAAGGTGCATGGTTGAGTAGCCGGGTGGTACCTGGCAAGTGATGGCTATTTAACAGTCTGATGGCCTTAGATAGAAGCTGTTTTTCAAGTCTCTTGGTCCCAGGTTTGATGTGCCTGTACTGACCTCACCTTCTGGATAATAGCGAGGTGACCAGGCCGTGGTTTGGGTGGTTGATGTTCTTGATGATATTTCTGGTCTTCCTGTGACATCGGTGTAGGTGTCCTAGAGGGCAGGCAGTGTGCCTCCGGTGATGCGTTGGGCAGACCATACCACCATCTGGAGAGCTCTGCGGTTGTCGGCGGTGCAGTTGCCGTACCAGCCGGTAATACAGCCCGACAGCATGCGCCCGACAGCATGCTCTCAATTGTGCTGTAAAAGTTTCCGAGGGTCTTAGGGGCCAAGCCGAATTTCTTCAGCCTCCTGAGGTTGAAGTGGTGCTCTTGCGCCTTCTTCATGCCAAGGTGACTGGGAATATGGTCAAACACAAACAGTGTAGTTATTCCTTCAGGCAAAACTTCAGTACAGAGACAAAGTGGAGTCACAATTCAACGGCTCAGACATGCGATGTATGTGGCAGGGTCTACACACAATCAAGCACTACAAAGGGAAAACCAGCCACGTTGCGGACACCGACGCCCTGCTCCCACAGAAGCTAAACACCTTCTTCGCCCGATTTGAGGATAACACAATGCCACTGATGTGGCCCGCTCCCAAGGACTGTGGGCTCTCATTCTCCGTGGCCGACATGAGTAAGACATTTCAGCGTATTAACCCTTGCAAGGTTTCCATCCCAGACGGCATCGCTAGCTGCGTCCTCAGAGAATGTGCAGACCAACTGGCTGGAGTGTTTCCAGACACATTCCATCTCTCCCTGTCCCAGTCTGCTGTCCCCACTTGCTTCAAGATGTCCAACATTGTTTCTGTAACCAAGACTGCAAAGGTAACTGAACTAAATGACTATCGCCCCGTAGCACTTCTTCTGTCATCATGAAGTGCTTTGTAGGCTAGTTAAGGATCATATAACACCTATCATGCCTGACACCCTAGACCCACTTCAATTTGCTTACCATCCCAATAGATCCACAGATGATGCAATCGCCATTGCACTCAACACTGCCTTATCACTGCCTGGGCAAGAGGAATACCTACAGTTGAAGTCGGAAATTTACATAAATCTATGTTGGAGTCATTAAAACTAGTTTTTCAACCACTCTACAAATTTGTTGTTAACAAACTATAGTTTTGGCAAGTCGGTTAGGACATCTACTTTGTGCATGACACAAGCCATTTTTCCAACAATTGTTCACAGACAGATTATTTCACTTACAATTCACAGTATCACAATTCCAGTGGGTCAGAAGTTTACATACACTGAGTAGACTGTGCCTTTAAACAGCTTGGAACATTTGAAAATGGTGTCATGGCTTTAGAAACTTCTGATAGGAGAATTGACACAATTTGTGTCAATTGGAGGTGTACCTGTGGATGTATTTCAAGGCCTACCTTCAAACCCAGTGCCTCTTTGCTTGACATCATGGGAAAATCTAAAGAAATCAGCCAAGACCTCAGAAAATAAACTGTAGACCTCCACAAGTCTCGTTCATCTTTGGGAGCAATTTCCAAACGCCTGAAGGTACCACGTTCATCTGTACAAACAATAGTAAGCAAGTATAAACACCGTGGGACCAAGCAGCAATCATACCGCTCAGGAAGACTACGGTTTGCAACTGCACATGGTGACAATGGTTGTACTTTTAGAAAAAATGTCCTGTGGTCTGATGAAACAAAAATAGAACTGTTTGGATCGTTATGTTGGGAGGAAAAAGGGGCAGGCTTGCAAGCCGAAGAACACCATCCCAACAGTGAAGCACGGGGGTGGCAGCATCATGTTGTGGGGGTGCTTTGCTGCAGGAGGGACTGGTGCACTTCACAAAAAAGATGGCAACATGAGGAGGGGAAATATATGTGGATATATTGAAGCAACATCTCAAGACATTGACAGTCAGGAAGTTAAAGCTTGGTCGCAAATGGGTCTTTCAAATGGACAAACATACTTCCAAAGTTGTGACAAAATGGCTTAAGGACAACAAAGTCAAGGTATTAAATAGCCATCACAAAGCCCTGACCTAAATCCTATAGAAGATTTGTGGGCAGAACTGAAATATCGCGTGTGAGCAAGGAGGCCTACAAACCTGACTCACTTACACCAGCTCTGTCAGGAGAAATGGGCCAAAATTCACCCAACTTATTGTGGGAAGCTTGTGGAAGGCTACCCAAAACGTTTGACGCAAGTTAAACAATTTAAAGGCAATGCTACCAAATACTAATTGAGTGTATGTAAACGTCTGACCCACTGGGAATGTGATGAAAGAAATACAAGCTGAAATAAATCATTCTCTCTGCTATTATTCTGACATTTCACATTCTTATAATAAATTGGTGATCCTAACTGACCTTAGACAGGGAATATTTACAAGGATTAAATGTCAGGTACTATGAAAAACAGAGTTTAAATGTATTTGGCTAAGGTGTATGTAAACTTCTGACTTCAACTGTACATCAGAATGCTGTTCATTGACTGTAGCTCAGCCTTCAACACAATAGTACCCTTGTTTCCCTGGGTCAAAACCCTGCCTGTGCAACGTGGTCCTGGATTTCCTGTCGGGCCACAACCATGTGGTGAAGGTAGGAAACATCGCCTCCACTTCGCTGATCCTCAACACAGGGCCTCCACAAGGGTGCGTGCTCAGCCCTCTCCTGTACTCCCTGTTCACCCATGACTGAGTGGCCACGCACACCTCTAACTCAATCATAAAGGTTGCAGACGACACTACAGTAGTAGGCCTTGTGGCAAACCTCTTCAAGGTTAGGAGCATTTGTCACAAACTAAGTGGTAAACTGTCACCAAATCACCCAAGAATGAGAGTTCTTTCGAACAGGACAGTACCTGTGTGTTTGTTTCTCCGTCCTGGTCCACCCAGGCCTTAGGCGAGGTCAAGGATAGCAGGGTTCGGTACACGAATCGGTTTCTCGGTAGGTCCAGGTCCAAACGCCAACAGGTAAGTCCAAACAATCCAGCTCATACACGGTAAATCCAGCCAGTCTCTTTCTCTATTGTTCATAGCTCCTTCCAGCCCTCTCTCTTCCTCTTCCTGGTTTCTCTTGACCCTTTATCTGTGAGTCGGCTACACCTTCTGAGGGTTCCCCTTGCTTCTGGGACTTGTAGTTTTGGCGGTCGGCCATTTTGTGATCTGTAGTTCTGACAGGGGTGGCCATTTTAGTGATCGGGCAGAGCCCGTTTACTAGCTCTGCTCTCACATATCTGCCACTTATCACTCGACCCCCTTCTTTGCCACAGCCTGATTACCAACATTGACGAGACAGCCCACAGGGAGGAGGTGAAGTCCTTGGCAGAGTGGGGCCAGGATAACCTCTCTCTCAATAACCTCTCTCTCAACACAACAAAGGAGCTTATCGCGGACTTCAGGAAACAGCAGAGGGAGCACTCCCCTATCCACATCGACGGTACTGCAGTGGAGAAGGTGTAAAGCTTCAAGATCCTCGGCGTACACATCACTGACAATCTGAAATGGCTCACACACACAGACGGTGATGCATCAAATCAAATGTATTTATATAACCCTTCGTACATCAGCTGATATCTCAAAGTGCTGTACAGAAACCCAGCCTAAAACCCCAAACAGCAAGCAATGCAGGTGTAGAAGCACAAGCGTTAACGCGCTTAAATGTCTTACTCATGTTGGCCACGGAGAATGAGAGCCCACAGTCCTTGGGAGCGGGCCACATCAGTGGCATTGTGTTATCCTCAAATCGGGCGAAGAAGGTGTTTAGCTTCTGTGGGAGCAGGGCGTCGGTGTCCGCGACGTGGCTGGTTTTCCCTTTGTAATGCTTGATTGTGTGTAGACCCTGCCACATACATCGCGTGTCTGAGCCGTTGAATTGTGACTCCACTTTGTCTCTGTACTGAAGTTTTGCCTGAAGGAATAACTACACTGTTTGTGTTTGACCATATTCCCAGTCACCTTGGCATGGTTAAATGCATCTCAATTTGGTTGAGGTCGGGGGATTGTGGAGGCCAGGTCATCTGATGCAGCCCTCCATCACTCTTCTTACACAGCCTGGAGGTGTGTTTGGTCATTGTCCTGTTGAAAAACAAATGATCGTCCTACTAAGCCCGAACCAGATGGGATGGAGAATGCTGGTTAGGTATGCCTTGACAGTGTCATCAGCAAAGTACCTCCACATCATTACACCTTCTCCTATATGCTTTATGGTGGGAAAAACACATGCAGAGATCATCCATTCACCCACATCGTGTCTCACAAAGTCTCTTCTTATTATTGGTGTCCTTTAGTAGTGGTTTCTTTGCAGCAATTCAACCATGAAAGCCTGATTTACACAGTCTCCTCTGAACAGTTGATGTTGAGATGTGTTTCTTACTTGAACTCTGTGAAGCATTTATTTTGTCTGCAATTCCTGAGGCTGGTAACTCTGAACTTAATGAACTTATCCTCTGCAGCAGAGGTAACTCTGGGTCTTCCTTTCCTGTGGAAGTCCTCATGACAGCCAGGTAACTCTAGTGAACTTATCCTCTGCAGCAGAGGTAACTCTGGGTCTTCCATTTCTGTGTCGGTCCTTATGACAGCCAGTTTCATCATAGCGCTTGATGGTTTTTGCGACTGCACTTGAAGAAACTTTCGAAGTTCTTGAAATTTTCCGTACAGACTGACCTTCATGTCTTAAAGTAATGATGAACTTTCTCTTTGCTTATTTGAGCTGTTCTTTCCATAATATGGACTTGTTTTTTCCCCAAATAGGGCTATCTTCTGCATACCCCCCTACCTTGTCGCAACACAACCGATTGGCTGAAACGCATTAAGAACGAAAGAAATTCCACAACTTAACTTTTAAGGCACACCTGTTAATTGAAATGCATTCCGGGTGACTACCTCATGAAAATGGTTGAGAGAAGGCCAAGAGTGTGCAAAGCTGTCATCAAGGCTAAATGTGGCTACTTTGAAGAATCTCAAAATTAAATATATATTTAGATGATTTTTTATTTTATTTTTTGGTTACTACATGATTCCATAATTGTTGTTTCGTAGTTTTGATGTCTTCACTATTATTCTATAGTGTAGAAAATAGTATAACAAATAAAGAAAAACCCTTGAATGAGTAGGTATTCTAAAACTTTTGACCGCTAGTGAAATTCTATAATAGAGAGGAGAGTGAGATATCCTCTCATTAGGACATGGACTGATTCATCCTCAATTATTTTGGTGCATGTCTTAATGTTTAAATGATAAAGTTGTGAAGTTGTTCATTTTATTTCCATGCTTCGGTCATCACAGCCAGGCTGTGGTCCAGTAGAGTGCAAGCCAATCACGTTGGTGAGGCATGGAGTCACAGTTGCACTTGTTTAATGAGCAGGTAAAGCAAGCTGGTGATGCATGGTGTGTTGGTATTTTTGGCTTATGCACTTTTGAGCAACTTCCATTGAAGTGAATGGGCAGCCATTGTTATCGCTTAGTCTGGAAAGTCTTGTTTATCTTCTGTATAAGTCTACATGTTTGAATCAGAAGTGAAAGCTTGACAGAGATAGCAACAATAACTATGGGGGGCGGGGTTAGTGAAGAGTGAATTGATACATTAGCTTACTGCTTTCATGTTTGCTAATGACAAGACAAAACGGTGGCAAAATCAGTCGTCTTTGCAAGTTGATAAGTTCTATTAAGTTACACCTGGCTGTTTTCCAGATCTTAACAAGCCCATGAGCAGAATACGTCCTACCGGGAGTGGACACAACAGGGAGACTCCCTTTCATGTGTTAGTTAATGAATTCACAACAGAAAGCTTTTCATTAAAGACATGTCTGTGTGATTACATCTATTTGAAATGTAATGTTTACGCCCATGCGCACTTAATCATCTCTACATACTGTAGGTTAATGACACAGGAAGAGAGGAAGACTCGTAAATAAAGAGTTTTAAAAGAGGCTCTACTTGCAAGTGTCTGTCATTCAGACTGTGGTTTGTGTTTTAACATCTCCCCTTTTTCTTCTCCGTACCTTTAAGGGGAAATCTGCAGGTGCAACAATAACAAAGTGTCACTGATGTGGTAAAAAGCTGAGAGATTGGGATGGAGAAATTGTAAACACACTCAAACTCATGGACAGAGCTATGGATACAGGACTGACCATCCATTATATCAACATTATAGTTGTAACCGGGTTTTAAGGTTATACAGAGTAAAACAAGGTTATATTTTGGGTTCTGATGGGGTAACACAGATGAACTAAGCTCATCAGGCATTTAAAAGTTATATTCTTCAAGAGTCAATGGGCATACATGTATATCATTCATTTTATAGTTTAAAAATGTATGTAGCAAATGCAGATTAAGGGGAGGATTGACAGGTTACTTAGAAAATAAAGAACAAGGCCAGCAATTCACTGCTTTAGTTACTACTTATCAATCCGAAACAGATCTTCGTTAGCCAAGACATATGTTTTTAAGGATGTGCATATGACCACAAACTTTTCTATGGAAAAGAAAAACACCAAAAAACATATCTGGATTCAAACTGCTGCCACTCGCAGATTACAAATCCTGCGCGCCCTCTGCCACCCCTACCTGGGGCGCCCTCTGCCACCCCTACCTGGGGCGCCCTCTGCCACCCCTACCTGGGGCGCCCTCTGCCGTAGGGGTGGCCTCTGCCACCCCTACCTGGGGCGCCCTCTGCCACCCCTACCTGGGGCGCCCTCTGCCACCCCTACCTGGGGCGCCCTCTGCCACCCCTACCTGGGGCGCCCTCTGCCACCCCTACCTGCCAACCTGCTTGCCAATTCCTCTCATGACTCTAGCTGCATTTCCACTTCTTTCCATATATTTTCCAAAAGACACAAACTACGCTTCCCATACCAACGTTCCACTCTAAACTACCCTGGGGAGAGTCTGGGCTCAAAAAATACAGTCTCAGGTCTACAACAAAGGGCTCCTTTTCAATCATAAATCCAAGGTCCTCCTCATTTTCAAATTCTTAACATCTTTTAACAGAGATGGGAGTACACAAGCAGCGAAGCAGTAACTCAGAGGAAAATAATGATCATAATGATCACATGGTCAAGCATGGATCCCAAACCCTTTCAAAATCAGTATCAACAGTATCTCGGACCTGCCTGGTATGTTCCTTGTTCTTCATGATGCTCTCTGCGCTTTTAACGGACCTCTGAGACTATCACAGTGCAGGTGCATTTATACGGAGACTTGATTACACACAGGTGGATTGTATTTATCATCATTAGTCATTTAGGTCAACATTGGATCATTCAGAGATCCTCACTGAACTTCTGGAGAGAGTTTGCTGCACTGAAAGTAAAGGGGCTGAATAATTTTGCACGCCCAATTTTTCAGTTTTTGATTTGTTCAAAAAGTTTGAAATATCCAATAAATGTAGTTCCACTTCATGATTGTGTCCCACTTGTTGTTGATTCTTCACAAAAAAAATACAGTTTCATATCGTTATGTTTGAAGCCTGAAATGTGGCAAAAGGTCGCAAAGTTCAAGGGGGCCGAATACTTTCGCAAGGCACTGTAAGTCTAAGAGCTTTGCACACATCGATTGTACAATATTTAAACATTATTATTTTTAAAATCCTTCAAGCTCTGTCAAGTTGGTTGTTGATCATTGCTAGACAGCCATTTTCAAGATTTGCCATATATATTTTTTAAACAATTTAAGTCAAAAATAACTAGGCCATTCGGGAACATTCAATGTTGTCTTGGTAATTAATTCCAGTGTATATTTGGCCTTGTGTTTTAGGTCATTGTCCTGCTGAAAGGTGAATTTGTCTTCCAGTGTCTGTTGGAAAGCCCTGATGAAGTCAGCTTGGCTGTCGTTTATTCAATTATTGCATCTGAGCTCCTAGAGTGAGAGGCTCTCCTTTTCTTCTTCAAGTGTTCTATTCCACTAGCCAGCACCTCGCCTAAACAGGTGTGCGTTGCTTTCGCCTCCAGGAAAGCAGACTGATCCAGGTTTTCCTCTAGGATTTTGCCTGTGCTTAGCTAGATTCAATTTATTTTTATCCTAAATAAAACTACATAGTCCTTGTCAATGACTAGCATACCCATAACATGATGCAGCCTTCACCAAGCTTGAAAATATGAAATGGTACTCAGTAATGTGTTGGGTTGTATTTCCCCAAACATAACGCTTTGTATTCAGGACATAAAGTTAATTTATTCGCCACATTCTTTGCAGTTTTACTTTAGTGCCTTGTGGCAAACAGAATGTCTGTACAGGCTTCTTTCTTTTCACTGTCAATTAGGTTAACATTGTGGAGTAACTAGGCAATGTACACTGAGGTATCCATTTGCGAGAGCATTATGCAAAGCACTAACAGTTGAGAGAGATTGATCAGGTGATGTAAAGGTAATGTATGGACCACTATTACACCATCAGACCCCTCTAGCTTTCGTGCAACTTAAGTGATCCTTCCCAAGTTATTAGTTGAAGTACAGTGCATTCGGAAAGTTTTCAGACTGCTTCATTTTTTTCACATTACAGCCTTATTCTAAAATGGATTAAATAAACAATTTCCTCATCAATCTACCCACAATACCTCACAACGACACAGCAAAAACGGGTTTTTAGAAATGTTTGCAAATCTATTCAAAATAAAAAACATAAATACCTTATTTACAAAGTTATTCAGACCCTTTGCTATAATACTAGATATTGAGCTCAGGTGCATCCTGTTTCCTTTGATCATCCTTCAGATGTTTCTACAACTTGATTGGAGTCCACCTGTGGTAAATTCAATTGATTAGACATCATTTGGAAAGGCACACACCTGTCTCTATAAGGTCCCACCGTTGACAGTGCATGTCAGAGCATGAACCAAGCCATGAGGGCGAAGGAATTGCCTGTTTTGGAACTGTCAATCAACATGGATTTGCATGCTGAGTGAAAATACGTCCAAGGATAACATCAACTATATGTTTCCAAACTTGTAACTTCACTTGTGAACTGTTTTCCATCATTTTCTTCCTCTCATTTTGTTCTCAAACACTGCCAATTCCTGTGGGCCTAGCTACCTTATAGGGAGAAAACAGTGATTGTGAGAAAGTAAGATGATATGAAGGGAAAGAGGAGGGAAAGCAGGGTATGCTATACCACTTTGTGTGTGCAAGCATCCTGTCTCAGTGCCACTCTGACAACAGCATGGGGGTCATGTTTGTTTTTGAGTACAACCCGGCCCGCAGACATAGAATGCTCAAAATGTATGCAACCAACCGATGCAGGACTCTGCCCTAAGGCAGGGTTTCCCAAACTCGGTCCTGGGGTCCCCCTTGGTGCACGTTGTGGTTTTTGCCTTAGCTGATTCAAATAACCACCTCATCGCCAAGCTGTAATCATTTGAATCAGCTGTATAGTACTAGGGCAAAACAAAGTGTTCGATGCCATGTGAGGGACTTTGGAAAAGCAGGAGCTGTGAAAATAGTGGCCACAATCACTGTAATTAACACAGGTGTCAATCTGGAAGAACACCTGCTCTATTAACTCCTGGCTGTTGAAGTTGGCAACCTCCTGGCCCTGGGGTCAGCTGCAGCGCAGTGGTCGTTTATCAGGAATGGTGAGTGGATGCAGATGGCTGGGAAACAACACTGTTAATTGTGAAAACGGCAGATGGGTAAAATGTATAGCAAAACCAAAACTTTAAACCAATCACGAAATGACGACAAATAAGAAACGGGTTCTGTCCAGTGAACCGTTACACCTCGAGCATAGAGTCTGAAACCCTATCAATGATTATTGTTGTCACCACCCCCCATTCTCCCTGGTGTGTGCTTGAGGTGCTCTGCCATGGCACCCTTGATATCTTGATCTGTGCCTTCAGGTCCCACTTCTTTACTGCACCTGCAACATAAACAGGAAAGGATACACTCAGGAGAGCAGACATTTTAAATGAATGGTTTGAATTATTGCTGTTATAAAGAAGCAGGATGTTATAAAACTTTATCAACCAAATGTATTCAAAATAACAAAACAGAAATACCTTATTTACATAAGTATTCAGAGCCTTTGCTGGGAGACTCGAAATTTAGCTCAGGTGCATCCTGTTTACATTGATCATCCTTGATGTTTCTATGACTTGATTGGAGTCCACCTGTGCTAAATTAAACTGATTGGACATAATTTGGGAAGGCACACACCTGTCTATATAAGGTTTCACAGTTGACAGTGCATGTCAGAGCAAAAACCATGCCTTGAGGTTGAAGGAATTGTCCGTAGAGCTCTGAGATAGGATTGTGTCGAGGCACAGATCTGGGAAAGGTTACCAAAAACTGTATTCAGAATTGAAGGTCCCCAAGAACACAGTGGCCTTTATCATTCTTAAATGGAAGAAGTTTGGAACCACCAAGACACTTCCTAGAGCTGGCTGCCCATCCAAATTGAGCAATCAGGGGAGAAGTGCCTTGGTCAGGGAGGTGACCAAGAACCTGATGGTCACTCTGAATGTGCTCCAGAGTTCCTCTGTGGAGATGGGAGAACCTTCCTGAAATACAACCATCTCTGCAGCACTCCACCAATCAGGCCTTAATGGCAGAGTGGCCAGACAAAGCCACTCCTCAGTAAAAAGGCACATGACAGCCTGCTTGGAGTTTGCCAAAAGGCACCTGAAGGACTCTGACCATGAGAAACCAGATTCTCTGGTCTGATGAAACCAAGATTGGGCCTGAATGCCAAGCGTCTTGTCTGATGGAAACCACCGCTCATCACCTGGCCAATACCATCCCTACGGTGAAGCACGGGGGTGACAGCATCATGCTGTGGGGATGTTTTTCAGTGACAGGGACACTAGTCAAGATCGAGGGAAAGATGAACGGAGCAAAGAGCTTTCCTTGATGAAAAGAGTGCTCCAGAATGCACAAGAACTCAGACTGGGGCAAAGGTTTACCTTCCAACAGAACAACGACCCTAAGCACACAGCCAAGACAACGTAGGAGTGGCTTCTGGACAAGTCTCTGAATAGTCTTGAGTTGCCCAGTCAGAGCCCGGACTTGAACCCGATCTAACATATCTGAAGAGACCTGAAAATAGCTGTGTAGCGACACTCCCCATCCAACCTGACAGAGCTTCAGAGAATCTGCTGAAAATAATGCCAAGCTTGTAGCGTCATACCAGAGAAGACTCGAGGCTGTAAACGCTGCCAAACGTGTTTCAACAAAGTACTGAGTAAAGGGCCTAAATACTTGTGTCAATGTGATAATTAATTTACAAAAAAAATCTAAAATTTCTAAAACCTGTTTTTGATTTGTCGTTATGGGGTATTGTGTATAGATTGAGGGAACAAAACAATTTAATCCAATTTAGAATAAGGCTGCAATGTAACAAAATGTGGAAAAAGGGGTCTGAATACTTTCCAAATGCATTGTGAAATTGGAGGACTTAGTTGACACCACTTATGTTTCTTCAATTGGCACCTAATTAATTAATGTAAATGATACTGGAATATTACAAACAAAGTAGAAAAGGTAGTGGCATCACTGCAAAGCTTCTTACGGCAGTCTGCAATTCTGCAGACAATCAACTTTACATGAATGACTATGTTCTGAGCTGGCACAGTACTTATCTTGAGTGAGGGTATATGAGTGAGGTTATACAGTGGGGCAAAAAAAGTATTTAGTCAGCCACCAATTGTGCAAGTTCTCCCACTTAAAGATGAGGCCTGTAATTTTCATCATAAGTACACTTCAACTATGACAGACAAAATTAGAGAAAAAATCCAGAAAATCACATTGTAGGACTTTTAATTAATTAATTTGCAAATGATGGTGGAAAATAATACTTTTTCAGTTCTGGACATAAATCTTCTATAGGATTGAGGTCAGGGCTTTGTGATGGCCACTCCTGTCATGTCCTGACCTTAGTTGCTTTTTTATGTCTCTATTTTAGTTTGGTGAGGGTGTGAGTTGGGGTGGGCATTCTATGTTTTCTATTTCTGTGTGTTTGGCCTGGTATGGTTCCCAATCAGAGGCAGCTGGCAATCGTTGTCTCTGATTGAGAACCATACTTAGGTAGCCTGTTCCCACCTGGTGTTTGTGGGTAGTTGTTTTCTGTTTTGTACTTCTCCACCTGACCGGACTGTTTCGTTTTCGTTCATTCTATTGTTATTTTGTTTTGTGTTCAGTTAAAATAAATATTAACATGGACACGTACCACGCTGCATATTGGTCTGATCCTTCCTACTCCTCCTCAGAAGAGGAGGAAAACCGTTACAACTCCAATACCTTGACTTTGTTGTCCATCAAAGTTCCATCATTTATGTCCAAAGCCACTTTGTAGTTAGCGTGTTCAGCCCAGTAATCCATCTTCATGAGGCGCAGGCACTTCATCCAGACAAAAACTCAAAAAGTTCCATTACAGTCCTTTAGAAACATGTCAAACGATGTATGGAATCAATCATTAGGTTGTTAACATAAAACTTCAATAATGTTCCAACCGGAGAATTCCTTTGTCTTCAGAAAAGCACTGGAACGGGAGGTAACCCGGGAGCGCGCGTCATGAGACCAAGGCACTCTGCCAGACCACTGACTCAAAGAGGACTTATGAGCCCCTCCTTTATAGTAGAATCCTCAAACCAGTTTCTAAAGACGGTTGACATCTAGTGGAAGCCCTAGGAAGTGCAACCTCATCCATTTCACAATGAGTACTCTGTAGGCCAAGCTTTGAAAAACTACAAACCTCAGATGTCCCACTTCCTGGTTGGATTTCACTCAGGTTTTCGCCTGCCATATGAGTTCTGTTATACTCACAGACATCATTCAAACAGTTTTAGAAACTTCAGAGTGTTTTCTGCATATATTAGCATCTGGGACAGAGTAGGAGGCAGTTCACTCTGGGCACGCTATTCATCCAAAAGTGAAAATGCTGCCCCCTATCCCAAAAAGGTTAATGACTCCAACCTAAGTGCATGTAAACTTCTGACTTCAACTGTATATATATATATATATATATATATATATATTAATCCAAATGCCTAAGTATTTATATGGGGGCACACGTTCGATTGGAGCACCGTCTAATGAGTGAGCAGTTCACCTGAAACATTCTTACGGTAGTTTATAAACAGCATTTGTTTTTACCGTATTAAGCACAAGTTTTAAATCAGCAAGGGATTCCTGCATAGATATAAAATCAGACAGTATTTTGACACCGCCAGGTCAACAGTCAGGGCAAGAGTATACATAATAGTATCATCTGCATATAGATGAAGTTTAAAATTGACCAATGGTGTTTTATAAAAATATTGTGAAGAGATCAGGCCCGTAAATGGATCCCTGTGGTACACCTTTATATACTTCAAGAAATGCAGACTCAGGCCACCGTGATTGATGAGGTTGAGTTCTGTCACTAAGATAATCATGAAACCATGAACAGGTGTCAGAGCTCAGGCCTATCGAGGACAACTTATTCAATAAAATAGCCTGATAAACAGTATCAAAAGCTTTTGACAGGTCCACTAAATAAGCACCACATTTCATTTTTGTTTCTAAAGCATTGACAAGATCATTGTTGCGCCTTTGTACTTGAGGTGGTTAAGAAAGTCAAGCATATGAGAGCAGAGATGTGAAAGTAGCGTCTTTAATAGGCAAGTCCAAAAATGGGTCAGGTACAATACCAAATAAACATGGGAGTCATAATAAGACATGGGAACACACAGTCACTCACGGAAGGAGAAAAACAACGCTCCTTACTTTTCCTACAACACTGTACACACGTGAATATACTGTGGAAATCTTCAACGAGCAACATGAAAATAATCCCACACAAACCTAAGCGGGAAACAGGGGTAAATATACACAGAAATGAAAGCAAATGAAAACCAGGTGTGAATGAACCAAAGACAAAACGAACAGAAAAATAAAAATGTATCGTGATGGCAAGTAGGATGACAACGCCGACCGCCGAGCACCGCCCGAACAAGGAGAGGAACCACCTTCGGTGGAAGTTGTGACAATCATCAACAACTAAAGTGGTTGCTGTAATAGTGCTATGGCCAGGCCTAAACCCTGATTGGTTTACATTAAAATACATTTCTCAGATAGACATTTGAATCCATGGTAAATGTTTTCTTCAGTAGACAAGAAAGCCTTGAGTGAGGGTCTATGAATGACACTGCATGAATTAGGTTGTATGTGTGAGGGTGGTATGAGTGAGGCTTTATGGGTGACGGTGTATCACTTTCTGCATGCCTGCTTTGTGTGGAAGTATATCCATTTGTGCTTATTGAATGTGATAGCCTGGAACAATGAGATGATAGCCTGGAACATTGACATGATTATTGAAGAGATACAGCCAGCTGGGAGAATGGCCTCACTGATACACACTCCCCTGGTCAATATTGCAGGGATCAATAATGAAAACAAGCACTAGAAGGACCTGCTGTTCTAGCCATGCTTTAGACCCCGAGCTAGTGTGTGTGCATGCGTGTGTCTCAGAAAGAGAGGAAGAGAGAGAGACTGTGTTTATCCTTTAAAGTTACATGGGTGTTAAAGGCAATTTATAACCAACATTGAAGATCTGTAAAGAACATAAATGTGTGACCTCTGAATTGATTCAGTTCTGTTTTCAAGGCTTGTGCGTAGACCCATAAACATACCCAGATTTTATTTATTTCTCTCATGAACACATACACAAGTACACACCTTCTTCCCCCTCCTGCCCCCTGCTCTCGCTCTCCACATTTCTGAAAGTCCTCACACGGGGGATGTGGCATTGTTGGCCTCTGCGTGTTGCTTTAGTTTGATGGTTGTTTAAGGCTTTAATTGGTGCCAGAACCTGGAGGCAGAGTGGAGCAGCAGGCAGGGAGGAGGGTGGAGCAGCAGGCTGGGAGGAGGGTGGAGCAGTAGGGCTGGGAGGAGGGTGGAGAAGCAGGCGGGGAGGAGGGTGGAGAAGCAGACTGGGAGGAGGGTGGAGCAGCAGGCTGGGAGGAGGGTGGAGCAGTAGGCTGGGAGGAGGGTGGAGCAGCAGGCTGGGAGGAGGGTGGAGCAGTAGGCTGGGAGGAGGGTGGAGCAGCAGGCTGGGAGGAGGGTGGAGCAGTAGCTGGGAGGAGAGTGGAGCAGCAGACTGGGAGGAGGGTGGAGCAGCAGACTGGGAGGAGGGTGGAGAAGCAGACTGGGAGGAGGGTGGAGCAGTAGACTGGGAGGAGGGTGGAGCAGTAGGCTAGGAGGAGGGTGGAGCAGTAGGCTGAGAGGAGGGTGGAGCAGCAGACTGGGAGGAGGGTGGAGCAGCAGACTGGGAGGAGGGTGGAGAAGCAGACTGGGAGGAGGGTGGAGCAGTAGACTGGGATGAGGATGGAGCAGTAGACTGGGAGGAGGGTGGAGCAGTAGGCTGGGAGGAGGGTGGAGCAGCAAATGGGAGGAGGGTGGATCAGCAGACTGGGAGGAGGGTGGAGCAGCAGGCAGGGAGGAGGGTGGAGCAGCAGCCTGGGAGGAGGGTGAAGAAGCAGACTGGGAGGAGGGTGGAGCAGCAGGCAGGGAGGAGGGTGGAGCTGCAGACTGGGAGGAGGGTGGAGCAGCAGACTGGGAGGAGGGTGGAGCAGCAGACTGGGAGGAGGGTGGAGCAGCAGGCAGGGAGGAGGGTGGAGCAGCAGGCAGGGAGGAGGGTGAAGAAGCAGACTGGGAGGAGGGTGGAGCAGCAGACTGGGAGGAGGGTGGAGCAGCAGACTGGGAATAGGGTGGAGCAGCAGATTGGGAGGAGGGTGGAGCAGCAGACTGGGAGGAGGGTGGAGCAGCAGGCAGGGAGGAGGGTGGAGCAGTAGACTGGGAAGAGGGTGGAGCAGTAGGCAAGGACACAACACATGTCAGCCATCTTTACCTTCACTGCTCTTATGAGGTAGAGGGGGGGGGGGGGGCGATGGGGGTGGCACAGAGAGATGGCAGGGGGAGAGAGTGCAAGAGAGAGTGGTAAATAAAAGAGAGAGGGGGTTACAGAGGCAGAAAAAGAAAGAGGGGTAGGGAATGAGAATGAACAGAGTCTGGATTTGGAATTAACAAATGCTCCTATTGTAAAGAAAGCTTGTATCAAGGGGGCAATGTGCTTTCCGATTGTTTAGGGCCCCAATTAACCAGCAAAGCTACAGCATTAATTAGCTTTAGTGTGTGTAGGAGTGTAACGACGTTCGTCTGTTGTATGAAGAGAGTCAGACCGAAATGCAGCGTGTAGGTTACTCATGACTTTAATGAAAATAATCACGGTACATGAAATAACTGTATATGAAAACAACAAACGAAACGTGAAACCTATTACAGCCTATCTGGTGACTACAACACTAAGACAGGAACAAACACCCACAAAATACAACGCAAACTCAGGCTGCCTAAATACGGTTCCCAATCAGAGACAACGATAAGCAGCTGACTCCAATTGAGAATCTCCTCAGGCAGCCAAGCCTAACTAGACACACCCCTAATCATACACAATCCCAATTACCACAAACCCCAATACGAAAACACAACATATAAACCCATGTCACACCCTGGCTACCCAAACATATACCAAAAACACAAAATATAATGACCAGGGCGTGACAAGGAGAGTTGATTCAGCACAAAACTGGCACACGAATGGGAATGTATGTTACTTAGTGACTGCTAAACTGCCTGCTCGTCACAGCAATGGAAGAGGTCATTTCAGTAGTCATAATCATGGGCTGCAATCACATTGATTGTTACAATAGCAATGACTCAAATGTGTATCTAAGGAAGACATTTGCACGAACCATGTTCAGCTTTTAACAGTTCAGATTGTTAGCCGATTGTAATAAATAAATGAAGCTGAGACTGTCATGTTGAACGGACTTAGTTTCTATTGTGAAGCCATCAGGTATATGGTGTTGGTCAGATCTGCAACGTCTAAGCCAGTCACAGCCATCACAGTATAGTGTGTAACTGGTCTTCCCTTCTCTTCCAACCTAAAGAAAGTCATGACTGATTTCACTGGGTCTCCTACAGAGCGAAGGTTAATCACGAAGCCCTTTGTTTGCTGCCCTTCTCTCTCTCTCCTTCATCCCATTATTCCTCTCTACCCTTATTGCCCTTTCCCTCACTTTTCTTGTTCCATCCTCATAGTCTACTACATCCCATCCTCTTTTCACCCTCTTC
The DNA here is from genome assembly GCF_021184085.1 of Oncorhynchus gorbuscha. Taxonomy (NCBI): domain Eukaryota; kingdom Metazoa; phylum Chordata; class Actinopteri; order Salmoniformes; family Salmonidae; genus Oncorhynchus; species Oncorhynchus gorbuscha. The sequence continues at coordinate 82,949,475 of NC_060185.1, forward strand.
ATCGCATCCTGCAATCCCCTCCTCTTGTTTTACATGTAGCTAAGCACATAGCTTAGTAAAAGAGAATGTGCAAACAAGTGACTCACAAGAGGTGTGTGGTGAGGTAATTACAATGGAAAACATAAGTTGTTTACTATCCACCCTTGCAGGTCACCCACAATCGGCAATGGATAAACCTGCACATCCTCCCCCCACACTTGCTTTTCACCTCTCTTTTTTCTCTGCAACCCAAAAGTTCTACATTAGAGTAACCATGGGCCATACTGCAACACTATATTTTGTTCAGCATAATAGCTTCAACAACAGTATGAAAATACATGTTTAATATTCTTCTTTGTGTATCAGATATTTTTGCTTCACAAGAAATCACCTATTTGCTTGCTTGATATTACTCCTGCTTGCATTATGCCAAAAACATTGTATGCTTTGACCAAGGAAATGATGCCTCAGAGCTGTTTCTAGGGAGTTACTTTATTTATTAGGCCAGGTGATTCTGAAGGGCCACAGTGCCCCCTGATGGACAGCAATGAGAAAGGACTTGATTCTCACAGACTTCATTGACGCCCTCTATACTCTGCAAAGAACAGCCTTTTTATGTCGACATAGGCAGGGGGAAGGGGGGGGCCCTACTAAGCTATATGGAATTGTTTTAAGAAGGTCATACCATGAACCATTTTGCTATTTGATTTGGAATTTTAAGATCCCTTGAAGAATCAAAACAATATGTAAAAAACAGAGAGTCCCCCCCCAAAAAATCTAAAGGAAGTTTGTTTTGAAGTGTGTGTCATATATCTGAGAGATAGCAGATATGTGACACACACTTCAAAAGGAATTTTACTTTTGGCACTAAAACAGTCTCCATATACAATATGCTTCCATACATTTATTAAACTGTTTCACTGGGCGACCTTCAGACGTGTCTTGTGAGGCCTAATAACCAACATGTATGTATTCGTGAGAGTCTCACCTTTCCACATAGGGGTCATATTAGTGTGTAGAGCAAACTGTTCAGACGCTACAGACAAAAGTTGGCAGATTGGCTGTACCGACTTCAGACAAGTCCCCAAAACGGAGAACACCACTGTGTTTGTGCTTGTGATATCTTTCCATAGAAGGGTCCTAATAGTTTTAAGGACGCCATAGACAATTTTGTGAGAAGAGCGATTTTCAGGACGTCTCATGGTCTGACAACCACTCTACCTCCGTCACCTTTCACCACAGATGTCTAATGTTCTGACAAACACCACTCTACCTCCGTCACCTTTCACCACAGATGTCTAATGTTCTGACAAACACCACTCTACCTCCGTCACCTTTCACCACAGATGTCTAATGTTCTGACAAACACCACTCTACCCCCGTCACCTTTCACCACAGATGTGGCAGTGCAACATCAGAAGATGCAGTGGATTGAGACGCATCCAATGCAAAAAACATCTCTAGTTTAAAATTATGGATTTTTATATTATGCTAATTTGATTTATGTGGGGGCTTTCATAATTCATATCTCGAAATGTATAACATACTAACTTCCTGTGTAGTGAACTTTTGTACATTTTTGATCAGAGGGCTATTTATTTCTGAAACACACTCATCAAAATAAGCAAGTTAGTTACAGTGCCTCCTAAAGATATGAAAAGAGGGTAGGATATCAACGTATTTTTAGTAGCCTAGGTCCGAGAAATATTTGGCCTTTTATAAAAGCACTTCATGCAATTTTACATCATTTTACATGACTGGAGACGTTTTATATCGCACAAATGATCGAATCTGAGATCAATAACAACAACCTTGTCTTGAATCCATCAATAGTCTAGACCAGGTGTGTGGAGACACATATTGTAGGCTATACTATGAGAAAATGAAGCATTTCACACTGCAGGCCTTAAAGCTCAAATCAGTTTTGTTTTTGAAACCCGTTGTGGAATACAGACTGTCCAAAACACCAAGTTACAAATGATCAAATTGGATGTGTGTTCAGACAGCAGTAATTTGCTGACATGGCTACGCTAGTTGTCATAGTAACAGTGTGTCTTCACATTGGTGTAGGCTGATTGGTGGTGGTGCTAGTGCTTCCTATCACTCAGTTTTAAGCAAACCATATTAAATCTGACTATCCACAATAATTTCATTGTGTGTGCATGTAACCGTACTAACGGATTCACACAACAATGCGCAGCTCACTTGACAGCAACAGAGATGGCCGATGCCCTTGTGCCAAAAGCCTAGATCTCTATTGTTTTACAAAGTAAAACAATGTTCGCACTATATACCTATTTGGAATTTGATAAAATATTTTGGTAGCTAACATCAGACAGATTAGAGACTTCTATTTTCAGCAGGAGCCATTTGTTTTCCAACCTGTTTTCCGGCGATGGTATTTGAAATATTGCGAAAGGCCTGTTTTGTGGTAAGTGTGTTTATGCTGTTCCCAGATAGATCTGCTGCATGTTCCCGACTGTAGGCAAGCCTTGTTACTGGGCTACACACAATCCACAGCTAGGCAATTGTTTTTAGAGAGGCTATAACCAGAGAGTACCAGCCGGCCAGCGAGAATGGACCCATCGGCCGGCCAGAGAGATGGGATCGGTCAGCCGGACTAGTTGACGGCTTGGAAGGAGCAGTCGGTCGGACAGATGTGACTGGACGGCCGGCTGGCCAGATGGTAACTGGTAACAGCTAGCCTGCCAGATAGTTCCAGTCGAATGTGACCGGTCAGGTATATCCAGTCGGACGGCAAGATAGAAGAAAAATTTAATTTTAACAGCTGAATACATCGATCTGGTGCCCTTTGAGATTAACGTTGAGAGATGAGCTCTATTAAGAATTATTATTAATAAATAATGTGAGCAACTATCCCTTTCCCAAGTGCAGGGGTTTTGAAAATGCTATAACAATTAATTTCTTTAAATCACCCCACCTTCAAGAAAAATCTAAAAGGTGGTTGTGGCTGACTAGTTGCAGACAGTCATCTTACAGTAGGCAAACAATAGGCAAGATATGTGTTTATGAGCTATTGAGAGCCTCCTTACCATATCTGCTTGCACACTACTAAAATGAAAAAATAATTGAGGGAAGAGGCAAATTTCAATATATCCTATTGTCATTTTATGACTTACAATCAACATGTCCATGACAGACTACCTACATGATACATGAATGCCTACAAAAATGTATTTATTTGTGATTTATGTTCAAAGAACTAAGTAGGCATATTAGATTTCAAATAAGTAGTTATTGAATGAGTTATAACAGTAACTGTTCTTCCTAACAGACACACAAAGGATCCTATGATAGCCCATAAAAGGAATAGTTCCACTGACTTACATCAGCTAATGTGAAATAAATATATGAAACAGAAAATCACCTGAAGACAGCATATCTCCTTTCCATGAGTGTTCTCTCCTTCCAACCCCGGTCTCAAGTTGTTTAGAAACACATTTAGCCATGTCATTGTGTTTTTTGTTATCTTGTATGTTGCACCAGGTAATCCAAAAGTAAACATTGACATTATTTGACAGTTAATATTTACATATAGTAATTTGATTTACAGCAGGCAGGGAAAATATAAAAAATGTCCATGACTTGACCCTGTAATATGCTGTGGTGATGACACTTTGACTGTGTGTTTGTGTGTGTCTTTCTGGACATCAGTAAGAGAGGGGTACAGCCAGAAGCCTACGGATGAGGCTCTGCAGAAGGCAAAGGGAATGAGGGCTGACCTAGGAGGTAAAAAGATCATTTAGCCTTCATATCTAAAGCCATCCCTGCCTTCCCAACCAGCCTAGAGAAGTAGTTAACACTCATACGCCTTATACACAAAACACACACAGGTTCCACTAGAAACACCTCAAACTCATCAGACCATTACATGACTTCAATCACATGTACTGCATGTTCACTACAATGGCATGTTAAGTTACAGCGTTACACCCAACCAATGGCATGTTTAGTTACAGCGTTACACCCAACCAATGGCATGTTAAGTTACAGCGTTACACCCAACCAATGGCATGTTTAGTTACAGAGTTACACCCAAACAATGGCATGTTTAGTTACAGCGTTACACCCAACCAATGGCATGATTAGTAACAGCGTTACACCCAACCAATGGCATGTTTAGTTACAGCGTTACACCCAACCAATGGCATGTTTAGTTACAGCGTTACACCCAACCAATGGCATGTTTAGTTACAGAGTTACACCCAACCAATGGCATGTTTAGTTACAGAGTTACCCCATTGCTTCATTTGTAACTCGGGAGGTGCAATAAACAAAAGGTGAGTGAGAGAGTGGGGTGACCTGGTAGTTCTGAGGTAGCCGAACAAATAATAAGAAATCACCTTTATAATAAAGCATTGCATGCATGTCAATGCATTTGCATAGTGGCATAGGGTAGCCTAGTGGTTAGAGCGTTGGACTAGTAAGCGGAAGGTTGCAAGTTCAAACCCCCGAGCTGACAAGGTACAAATCTGTTGATCTGCCCCTGAACAGGCAGTTAAGCCACTGTTCCTAGGCCGTCATTGAAAATAAGAATTTGTTCTTAACTGACTTGCCTGGTTAAATAAAAGATCAAATAAAAAATATAAAAAATAGAGCAGTAGAGTAGAGGCACTTATAGAAGTTGCAGACATGGAGAACATTTCTAGTAGCCTAGGGTTCAGAAAGAATGTGGCCTTTTAAAAAAACATATTTCATGCAATTCTACCTCATTTTACATGACTGGAGACTTTGTGTAATGAACACGAGGGGAGACAGAGAGCTGGTTTCAAGTGCAGGGCGCAGCAGGTGTTTATTGCAAAGGACCACAGGAGGAGGTATGTAGCTGGGTCCAGGGGCAGGCAGAAGGTCATACACAGGGGGTCCAAAAGGCCAACAGTACAGGCAGGGAAAAGGCTAGTAACATAGTTCGGGAGATCAGGCAATAGGTAGATAACAGGAAATCCAATAGGCTAAAGTACAAGCAGGCTAAAACTATCATACACGGGAGGAGTAAATCTCAGGCAACCCAGAGCTCCGAAAGACGTTTGTCACAAAACAAACAATAGCTCACAGTGATGGGGTGCAAAGAACTGAACTAAATAGTGTGTGATAATGACATACAGGTGTGTGAACAGGTGATTGGGATCTGGAGAGTGAGCTGCGTTCAGGGGATCTAGGTGTTTGAGGGTGTGAGTTGGAAGCAGACGTTACACTTTAGCAGAATCTTTTTTAATACCGCACATGATCAAAATGGCAGGCTACTTTGACACTGACAAAAACGACCTGGTCTTGAATCAATCAATAGCCTAGTCCTATGTGTGCGGAGACACATATTGTAGGCTACAATATGAGGAAATTATAGTCCTAAAAATGCTTTCCAGTTTCACTGGCTCACCAAATGACGCACATCTCACATGCTGGTGATGGTAAATGCGCTCTCCTTTGTTAAACAATATTTGGAAGTTGATGAAATATTTTGGTAGCCTACAGTATAGTATTCTCTTCTCAGCAGGAGCAATTTTCTTTACAAGCTGTGTTTCCCGATGAACAATAAGGGTAGGGTTGTAGAGAATCATGAATGTCATAAGAAATCTTAGGTTCTGGCTTAAGACCGGTAGCAACCACAACAGAATGTCCGGTCAGAACAAGGATGAGGCAGATGTCCAGGTTAAGGGGAGTTTAATGGAAGAAGATGTCCACATTCACACACACCTGATCCCTCATGGTTCAGATCACTGAGAAGCATGTCCAGTCAGAACTGACATGAACTATGTGGTTCTGAAAGGAAAGAAGAGAAAGAAAACTTAGGCTATAGCACTGCTATAATATGAATGACATGGCTGTATAAACTAGCACAGGTAAATATATAACAGCAAGGGTTATACACTACAGCAGGCATAAGGCCTAGTCACATGGCAATAGACTAAACAGCCTGTTGGACTTGTACATATGAAACATCAGGCATACAGGGATTCAGTCCACAGGAGGAAAACATGTGGAAGGCCTCACCAGGATGGGGAAAGTAGGTTTCTGACCACACAGCATGCTGGGATTAATAGATTAACTGAAACTGAAGTCCCGGGAATCAAGGCCACTGATAGGCTGAAGGATATGTGGTGATAAGTATTTGGCGTGACCTTAACCAATAAGACACAAACAAAAGTGGGGGTCCTCTGAATGGGAGACTAAAGTGCCTGACTAGAACTAACCAGAAGGGATGGCTGGAATCAGCTGACTGAAGCTTGCAGTTTTAACACCCACAATTGTATTTGAAATAATGCGAAAGGCCTGTTTTGCCTGCATGCTGTTTTTTTCACTTATAGATTTACTGTGCATTCCTGACTGTAGGCTATTCCTTGTTATTGGGCTACAATCCACAGCTAGGCTATTTTTTTTAAAGAAGCTATTGATCCTCTGTGGCTAAATTATAGGCCTGCTCATGGTGTAGTAGGCTATTCTGAATTATTTAATTTATTTCTGAACAGACAGCAGTAAAATTATAACTTTGGCAAATGTATTCCAATATATCAGGGGTGCTGCAGTTCCTTCAGAATGCTTCGCGTGGCTATGATTCTAAAAGGAAATCAATTATGAAGTGCAATGCTGGAGAGATGAGAGTTGCAGACTCATATCTATCAGAGCAGAGAGGGATCATAGAAAGTAAATCTCATTCCAGTCATGTGAGATACTGGTGCGCTTCTCACACAGCCATGGCCACACGTTGGTCTCAAATATAGTTTACAATGTTGTGCAAACCATAATGCCGGGCCGGCCCAGCCCAAATTAACCCTTAGAATATTAAGCCCGAGCAGACAATATAATTTTTCACATTATGTTTTTTTTTGTGACGGGCAGGAGAATTAACGGAGAGGCAACTCGAATGAACTTTGATCACTTTTATTCAAATTTTTACATTGCAAAAATTGAAAATACAATATCATGCTATGAGAGGTACCGGAGCCAGTCAAAATGTTTCCAGAACAAAACAACCCAAAACAGAGTGGTGCCAATTGCTGTTCCGGCAGGATCCTGCTCAAATTAAGCACTAGCTACACCCAACCATAGACATGTTTAGTTACAGAGTTACACCCAACCATAGACATGTTTAGTTACAGAGTTACACCCAACCATAGACATGTTTAGTTACAGAGTTACACCCAACCATAGACATGTTTAGTTACAGAGTTACACCCAACCATAGGCATGCTTAGTTACAGAGTTACACCCAACCATAGACATGTTTAGTTACAGAGTTACACCCAACCATAGACATGTTTAGTTACAGAGTTACACCCAACCATAGACATGCTTAGTTACAGAGTTACACCCAACCATAGACATGTTTAGTTACAGAGTTACACCCAACCATAGACATGTTTAGTTACAGAGTTACACCCAACCATAGGCATGTTTAGTTACAGAGTTACACCCAACCATAGGCATGCTTAGTTACAGAGTTACACCCAACCATAGACATGTTTAGTTACAGAGTTACACCCAACCATAGACATGTTTAGTTACAGAGTTACACCCAACCATAGACATGTTTAGTTACAGAGTTACACCCAACCATAGACATGTTTAGTTACAGAGTTACACCCAACCATAGACATGTTTAGTTACAGAGTTACACCCAACCAATGGCATGTTTAGTTAGAGTTACACCCAACCATAGACATGCTTAGTTACAGAGTTACACCCAACCAATGGCATGTTTAGTTACAGAGTTACACCCAACCATAGACATGCTTAGTTACAGAGTTACACCCAACCAATGGCATGTTTAGTTCATTTTTGAAACTGCACTTGAAGAAACTCTGAAAGTTCTTGAAATGTTCCAGCTTGACTGACCTTTATGTCTTAAGTGTAATGATGGACTGCTGTTTCTCTTTGCTTATTTGAGTTGTTCTTGTCATAATATGGATTGGTATTTTACCAAATAGGGCTATCTTGTCACAAAACAACTGATTGGCGCAAACGCATTAAGAAGAAAGTAAATTCCACAAATTAACTTTTAAGAAGGCACACCTGTTCATTTAAATGCATTCCAAGTGACTACTGTAACGGCGTTCTTCGTTTGTCGAATGAGAGTCGGACCGAAATGCAGCGTGGTTGTTACTCATGTTCTTTAATGAAGAGAATGACGATACATGAAATAACTAAATAAATACAAAACCAACAAACGGAACGTGAAACCTAATAAAGCCTATCTGGTGGACACTACAGAGACAGGAACAATCGCCCATGAAATACACAGTGAAACCCCGGCTACCTAAATACGGTACCCCATCAGAGACAACAAGAATCACCTGAGTCTGATTGAGAACCGCCTCAGGCAGCCAAGCCTATACTAGACACACCCCTAAACAACCACAATCCCAATGCCTACAAAAAACCCAATACGACAATACAATAAACCCATGTCACACCCTGGCCTGAACAAATAATTAAAGAAAACACAAAATACTAAGACCAAGGCGTGACAGAACCCCCCTAAGGTGCGGACTCCCGGACGCACCTCAAAACCATAGGGAGGGTCCGGGTGGGCGTCTGTCCATGGTGGCGGTTCCGGCTCGGGACGTGGACCCCACTGCATAAATGTCATAGTTCCTCCCCTTCGCGCCGACCATGGCCTAATAGTCCTCACCCTGAACCCCACTGAACTGAGGGGCAGCTCGGACTGAGGGGCAGCTCGGGACTGAGGGGCAGATCGGGACTGAGGCAGCTCGGGACTGAGGGGAAGCTCGGGACTGAGGGGAAGCTCGGGACTGAGGGGAAGCTCGGGACTGAGGGGAAGCTCGAGACTGAGGGGCAGCTCGGGACTGAGGGGCAGCTCGGGACTGAGGGGCAGCCCGGGACTGAGGGGAAGCCCAGTACTGAGAGAAAGCCCAGTACTGAGAGGAAGCCCAGTACTGAGATGAAGCTCAGGCAGGTAGTAGGCTCCGGTAGATCCTGGCTGGCTGGCGGATCTGGAAGATTCTGGTTGACTGGCAGATCTGGAAGAGACTGGTTGACTGGCAGATCTGGAAGAGACTGGTTGACTGGCAGATCTGGAAGAGACTGGTTGACTGGCAGATCTGGAAGAGACTGGTTGACTGGCAGATCTGGAAGAATCTGGTTGACATGCAGATCTAGAAGATCATGACTGACTGGCGGATCTAGCTGCTCTATGCAGACTGACAGCTATGGCTGCTCCATGCAGACTGGCAGCACCTTGCAGACTGGCAGCTCCTTGCAGACTGACAGCTCTGGCTGCTCCATGCAGGCTGACAGCTCCTTGCAGACTGACAGCTCCTTGCAGACTGGCTGCTCCTTGCAGACTGGCAGCTCTGGCTGCTTCATGCAGACTGACAGCTCTGGCTGCTTCATACAGACTGACAGCTCTGGCTGCTTCATACAGACTGACAGCTCTGGCTGCTTCATGCAGACTGACAGCTCTGGCTGCTTCATACAGACTGACAGCTCTGACTGCTCCATGCAGGCTGACAGCACCTTGCAGACTGGCAGCTCCTTGCAGACTGACAGCTCCTTGCAGACTGGCAGCTCTTTGCCGACTGACAGCTCTGGCTGCTTCATGCAGACTGACAGCTCTGGCTGCTTTATGCAGACTGACAGCTCAGGCTGCTCCGAACAGGCAGGAGGCTCCGGCAGCGCTGTAGAGGAGGAAGGCTCTGATAGCGCTGAACAGGCGAGAGACTCCGACAGCGCAGGAGGGAAGGAAGGCTCTGGCTGTGCTGAACAGGCAAGGCGCACTGAAGGCCTGGTGCGTGGTGCTACAGGATCGAGGACAAGCACAGGAAGCCTGGTGCGGGGAGCTGCTACCGGAGGACTGGTGTGTGAAGGTGGCACAGGATGGACTGGACCGCGGAGGTGTACTGGAGAGCCTGAGAGCAGGACTGGCACAGGACGTGCAAGGCTAGGTAGGTACACAGGAGGCCTAGTGCGTGAGGCTGGCACATTTTTCACCAGCCGACTAACACGCACCTCAGGACGAGTATGGAGCGCTGACCCAGGTGCCATTAAATCCCCGACAAGCTCCGTCGGACGAATATCGTACATATAGCACCATACTAGCAACTCACTCATTACTCTCTCCTCCACTTTCCCCATTAACTCCTTCACAGTCTCTGCTTCGCTCACCTCTAACACCGGCTCTGGTTCTGGTCTCCTCCTTGGCTCCTCACGATAAACAAGGAGAGTTGGCTCAGGTCTATCTCCTGACTCAGCCACTCTCCCTCTGAGCCCCCCCCCCCAATACATTTTTGGGGATGCTTTTCGGGCTTTCCTCTGCGCCGTCGTGATTGCCTCTCCAACTCCATTCTCCTATAGCCCTCTTCGCACTGCTCCAGCGAATCCCAGGCGGGTGCCGGCACTCTCTCTGGGTCGACCGCCCACCTGTCTATTTCTTCCCACGTAGTATACTCCATACCTCTGCTGTCCATAACGTCCTTCCTTCACTGCTCCTGCTGCCTGTTACCACGCCACTCGGTCCGTGTGTGGTGGGTGATTCTGTAACGGCGTTCTTCGTTTGTTCGAATGAGAGTCGGACCGAAATGCAGCGTGGTTGTTACTCATGTTCTTTAATGAAGAGAATGACGATACATGAAATAACTAAATAAATACAAAAACCAACAAAGGGAACGTGAAACCTAATACAGCCTATCTGGTGAACACTATACAGAGACAGGAACAATCATCCACGAAAATACAAAGTGAAACCCCGGCTACCTAAATACGGTTCCCCATCAGAGACAACAAGAATCACCTGACTCTGATTGAGAACCGCCTCAGGCAGCCAAGCCTATACTAGACACACCCCTAATCAACCACAATCCCAATGCCTACAAAAAACCCAATACGACAATACAATAAACCCATGTCACACCCTGGCCTGAACAAATAATTAAAGAAAACACAAAATACCAAGACCAAGGCGTGACAACTACCTCATTAACCTGGTTGAGAGATTGCCAAGAGTGTGCAAAGCTGTCATCAAGGCAAAGGGTGGCGATTTGAAGAGTTTAACACTTTTTTGGTTACAACATGATTCCATATGTGTTATTTCATAGTTTTGATGTCATCACTATTATTCTACAATGTAGAAAATAGTAAAATTAAAGAAAGGTTACTGTGAACACTGAGGATGTACCCGCTTTAAGTTACAGTTTTAACAGTGGCCAAGTAAGCTACTGTGGCTATTTTATCATAATGTAGGCCTACCAGAGACCCCCTACCATCAGAAACAATAGAGCAAATGCATCCCATTACATTTTGACATGGAAATAGTTGTTTTGTCATTCAGCCTACAGTAGCAGGCAATGTGTGCTGTTCAATGTAGGCCTATATTCCATGAAACTTTTTTAAAACAGTCTGGGCTTGACATTAACCCATTTATCCACTTGTCCTTCAGACCAGGAGGTGACTGAAAATCTAGTGTTGTTTGATGCAAGAAAACATTTTACAAAGTAAAATCCATTATTATTCCCATGCCATTATTACAGTGAATCAGACAACTGATGCTACCCTCTGCTTATTTGGCTACTTAGCTTATTCAAGCCTGTCTCAAAATACAACATTGCCCCTTGAAGACTACAAAACATATATTTTTACCTGACTCGCTTTTCAAAGATGTCTAGAAATGTACAAGTTTTGTGCTCTTGTAGGAAGCGATCATTCCCCTATTGCTGACTACAAATGATCTATAACTGGGCTAATAACTCACTATCTAGCAAAAGGTATGAGGCTACATGCAGCTCTCTCTGATCTTAAAGCAGCACATCTACTCACAACCGCTCATGCTGTAAACACTGTCCAGTTTAAAGTAAATGGCACAGATCCATATATGTGACTCATTTCAGGAAACTAGGCGTATGTCACCACCTCACAGGAGAGGCATTTGAATGTAAACATAAACATAAATGCCTTCTGAAAAAGGTGAACTTTCATGTGACTTACTAACAAAGTAAAGTAATACAATTGTTAAATTACAAGCCCAGTTGGTTAGACACGGAAAAAGACCGGAACCTTCCCACTAGCCATGATTGGAGATAATGAATGGGCTGGACATGCTTCCTTTGCTAGCTAAACTACTAAAGTAGATGTTAAGTTGTTAAAACTGTCACCATTTCATTACAATATGATTTGGCCAATTTACTTAGTGGGGAAAAAAAGTATTTAGTCAGCCACCAATTGTGCAAGTTCTCCTACTTAAAATGATGAGAGGCCTGTGATTTTCATAATAGGTACACTTCAACTATGACAGACAAAATGAGAGAGAAAAAATCCAGAAAATCACATTGTAGGATTTTTAATGAATTTATTTGCAAAGTATGGTGGAAAATAAGTATTTGGTCACCTACAAACAAGCAAGATTTCTGGCTCTCACAGACCTGTAACTTCTTCTTTAAGAGGCTCCTCTGTCCTCCACTCATTACCTGTATTAATGGCACCTGTTTGAACTTGTGCACCTATGATGAAAATTACAGGCCTCTCTCATCTCTTTAAGTGGGAGAACTTGCACAATTGCTGGCTGACTAAATACTTTTGTGCCCCACTGTATATTTGCCATACACTTCAATTAAACATTTATTTTACAAATTCATCTAAGTGCATGTCGACATTTATTTTTTAAATAATTTCCAAATACATTTGAAAATATATTAAACAAATACAATACCAGTCAAGTTGACACACCTTCTCATTCAAGGGTTTGTCTTTATTTTTTTCACTATTTTCTACTTTAATATATGCCATTTGTAACTTTGTAGAATAATAGTGAAGACATCAAAACTATGAAAAAAAACACACATGGAATCATGTAGTAACCAAAAAAAGTGTTAAACAAATCCAAATGTATTTTATTTGTGAGGTTCTTCAAAGTAGCCACCCTTTGCCTTGATGACAGCTGTGCTAGAGGTGTAACAGTTCACTGCACTGAACCGGTTTGTTATACGTGACTCACCAAATGAATTTTGTCTTATGGGTTTTGTCCAACATGTCTCTGGACCCACTCACTGTCACAGTCATACTATGGACCTAGTTTTGTCCCATGGAATAAATGTTGTGGATCTTAATGTTTTTCGTCATAATCCTGGACTATTGGACCACCATTTTATTACGTTTGCAATTGCAACAAATAATCTGCTCAGACGCCAACCAAGGAACATCAAAAGTCGTGCTATAAATTCAGACAACACAAAGATTCCTTGATGTCCCTCCAGATTCCCTCTGTCTACCCAAAGACAAAAATCAGTTAACCACCTAACTGAGCTCAATTTAACCTTGCACAATACCCTAGATGCAGTTGCACCCCTAAAAACTAAAAACATTTCTCATAAGAAACTAGCTCCCTGGTACACAGAAAATACCTGAGCTCTGAAGCAAGCTTCCAGAAAATTGGAACGGAAATGGCGCCACACCAAACTGGAAGTCTTCAAACTAGCTTGGAAAGACAGTACCGTGCAGTATCGAAGAGCCCTTACTGCTGCTCGATCATCCTATTTTTCCATTCATGAACTTCTTTGAGGAAAATATCATGATTATTATAAAGCAAATTACGGACTCCTCTTTAAATCTGCGTATTCCTTCAAAGCTCAGTTGTCCTGAGTGTGCACAACTCTGCCAGGACCTAGGATCAAGAGAGACGCTCAAGTGTTTTAGTACTATATCTCTTGACACTGATGAAAATAATCATGGCCTCTAAACCGTCAAGCTGCCTACTGGACCCTATTCCAACTAAACTACTGCCTCCTATGTTGAACATAATAAACGGCTCTCTATCCACCGGATGTGTACCAAACTCACTAAAAGTGGCAGTAATAAAGTCTCTCTTGAAAAAGCCGAACCTTAACCCAGAAAATATAAAAAACTATCAGCCTATATCAAATCTTCCATTCCTCTCAAAAAAAATTAGAAAGGCTGTTGCGCAGCAACACACTGCCTTCCTGAAGACAAACAATGTATATGAAATGCTTCAGTCTGGTTTTAGACCCCATCATAGCACTGAGACTAAATAAACTTCAGTTAGTGCTAAATACGGCTGCTAGAATCCTGACTAGAACCAAAAGATTTGATCATATTAATCCAGTGCTAGCCTCCTGGCTTCCTGTCAAGGCAAGGGCTGATATCAAGGTTTTACTGCTAACCTACAAAGCATTACATGGGCTTGCTCCTACCCATCTCTCTGATTTGGTCCTGCCGTACATACCTACACGTACGCTAGGGTCACAAGACGCAGGCCTCCTAATTGACCCTAGAATGTCTAAGCAAACAGCTGGAGGAAGGGCTTCCTCCTATAGAGCTCCATTTTAATGGAATGGTCTGCCTACCCATGTGAGAGACGCAAACTCAATCTCAACCTTTAAGTCTTTACTGAAGACTCATCTCTTCAGTGGGTCATATGATTGAGTGTAGTCTGGCCCAGGAGTGTGAAGGTGAACGGAAAGGCTCCGGAGCAACGAACCGCCCTTGCTGTCTCTGCCTGGCCAGTTCCCCTCTTTCCACTGGGATTCTCTGCCTCTAACCCTATTACAGGGGTTGAGTCCCTGGCTTACTAGGGCTCTTTCATACCGTCCTTAGGAGGGGTGCGTCACTTGAGTGGGTTGAGTCACTGATGTGATCTTCCTGTCTGGGTTGGCACCCCCTCTTGGGTTGTGCCGTGGCGGAGATCTTTGTGGGCTATACTCGGCCTTGTCTCAGGATTGTAAGTTGGTGGTTGAAGATATCCCTCTAGTGGTGTGGGGGCTGTGCTTTGGCAAAGTGGGTGGGGTTATATCCTTCCTGTTTGGCCCTGTCCGGGATGTCCACGGATGGGGCCACAGTGTCTCCTGACCCCTCTGGTCTCAGCCTCCAGTATTTATGCTGCAGTAGTTTATGTGTCGGGGGGCTAGGGTCAGTTTGTTATATCTGGAGTACTTCTCCTGTCCTATCCGGTGTCCTGTGTGAATTTAAGTATGCTCTCTCTAATTCTCTCTTTCTCTCTCTCGGAGGACCTGAGCCCTAGGACCATGCCTCAGGACTACCTGACATGATGACTCCTTGCTGTCCCCAGTCCACCTGGCCGTGCTGCTGCTCCAGTTTCAACTGTTCTGCCTGTGATTATTATTATTTCACCATGCTGGTCATTTATGAACATTTGAACATCTTGGCCATGTTCTGTTATAATCTCCACCCAGCACAACCAGAAGAGGACTGGCCACCCCACATAGAGAGGAACCAGGCTAGGTTTCTTCCTAGGTTTTGGCCTTTCTAGGGAGTATTTCCTAGCCACCGTGCCTCTACACCTGCATTGCTTGCTGTTTGGGGTTTTAGGCTGTGTTTCTGTACAGCACTTTGAGATATCAGCTGATGTACGAAGGGCTATATAAATACATTTCATTTGATTTATGTAGCAAACATTTGAATTTCTGTTTTTTACAATGGATAAAAGTAGAGACTCAGAGCTACAAAATGGTATATCATACACTGCATTTGAGAAACAATGGGAAAGTAATTCTGCTTTGAAAGTTTTGCATTTTAGCATTTTGGTGAGAGCTCTTCTTTGTCTACACCCATTCAGCATTGTTCACACCCTCTTAAGCTTTAGCCCCACCCATCTCCTTGCGTCCAGAGCGCACTCTTGACGCTCTGGCCGATGATTTGTTTACCTCTGGATAACATGAAAACAGTCGAACCAGCTCTGCTGACAACAATTTCATTATGCTTTTGTGCTGATGTTTACTGACACCGACCATATTCAACGGGTGTTGTACATTTTAGCTTAAGACATGTAGCTAACTAGGTAAACAACATGTAAGATCACACACATCACGTCATGCTAGCTAACGAGCCAGCCTGCTAACGCTAGCTAACAGTACACTTAAGCTTAAAAGGAAACCACTGTCAAAATGAGAAACATGTCATATCTGAAAATGTAGCGAGCTAGACTATCTTACCTGTCTGTATACATCATTATACATGATATGATGGATGCGTCTCCCTGGATCCATACCACAAATGCCCTTAGTTTGAAGACATAATCCGGAAACAGGTGTTTTCCCACCTCTTCAGCAATCATACTCTAATTCTAAACTCGATCCTCCAGAAAGTAGAGAGAAACACTTCTGCAACTACATTTTTTTAAAGCCGCGTTCGACAGGATTACCAACACAGACTGACCAGCTCAAATAGACAAAAGTCTTATATATTGCAGACTTATACAAACTCATCTCTCGGCATATCCAGCCCACTCATTATCTCAGCCAATTATGGCTAGTGGGAAGATTGCCGTCTTTTTATGTAGTTTAACCAACAAGGCTCGTAATTTAACAATTTTATTCTTATTTACAGATGGCAAGTTTGTTAAGGCACATGAAAGTTCACATGTTCAAGAAGGCATTTCTGCCCAAAAATGCATTTTGATTTTTTTAAAAACGTTTTTATTCAAACTGCTCCGCTGTGAAGTCGTGACTTGCGATATACACCTAGTTTCTTTAATCGGGTCACATATATGGTCGTTTTTTGGTTGGTTTAAAGTTTAGGTTTTGCCATACATTTTTCCATCTGCTGTTTTCACATGTATCAGTGTTGTTTCCCAGCCATCTGCATCCACTCACCATTCATGATGAATGACCACTGCGCTGCAGCTGACCCCAGGGCCAGGAGGTTGCCAACTTCAACAGCCAGGAGTTAATAGAGCAGGTGTTCTTCCAGATTGACACCTGTGTTAATTACAGTGATTGTGGCCACTATTTTCACAGCTCCTGCTTTTCCAAAGTCCCCCACAACATGGCACCAAATATGTTTAGTTTTTTGCCCTAGCACTACACAGCTGATTCAAATAAACAATCAAAGCTTGATGATGAGGTGGTTATTTGAATCAGCTGTGTAGTGCTAAAGCAACAACCACAACGTACACCAAGAGGGGCCCCAGGGTTGAGTTTGGGAAACACTGCTATAATGAAAGGAGAAGAAGAGATGAATGTGAAAAAGTGGAGAAAGGAGGGTGGATGCAAAAGAAAGAGATGTCTCACAAAGTAATCAAAACCACCGTTAAGACAATCTCCAAATGGTGCTGGGCACGCAGACTTGTTTTTGTGTTATCAGCAAAGACGCCATTCTCCTCTAAGCTGGACTGGGGCCCACCGAGCGATTCCATTACAGACGAAATGGGATAGCAGCACAATTATCTCAAGTCCAATTCTCCAAACCCCATTGTATCTGTAAACTGAGGCCCGAGCAAGGATTAATGTGTGTGTCTGGGGGTTGGTGAGGGTGGTAAGGAGGTAGACTGGGAGCGGGGAGTTAATCGGGAAGAGGGGGAGGGAAGCGTGGGAGTGGAGTGAGGAGGGGAGTGAAGCTGGAGAAGGGGGAGTGAGTGGGGAGGGAAGTGGGGTGAGGATGGAGGGAAGCGGGAGGAGGAGGGAGTGGGGGGAATAAAGCAGGGGGATGGGCGAGGGAAGCTGGAGGGGGGGGGGGCTGGAGGAGGAAGGGCTGTAGCTCTAGCTCTTTCCACTAATCACAGAGGGAGAGGAAGAAGAAAAGAGACCAATAAATATATGGAACACTGGAAAGAAAATAAGCTCTTGAATCAAAAGGCTGGCCTTGTGTGCCATGGAGATCAGTTTGGGGTGGTTGTCTGGAGGATGCATACCACAACAGGAAGAGAACAAAAACAGAGACAGGGAAAATATATAAACAAAAAGCCTATTTACTGTTGCATGTAAGGGCAAAACCCAATCGCCAGAGAGTGACGCAACGTTGCAATGGCAGGCGGAATGACAAAAGCCCCTGGCACTCTCATCATGCTTCTCATCTCACTTTACCATACAATGATGACATTATGTGCAAGGTCTTTTGCTATTGCATCCATATTATGCCAACGCTCAACAGTATTGGATAAAAGTCAGGACTACTAGTTGGGTATCAACTTTTTAAGGCCTTTCCCTTGACACATCATCAACACAAAAGGTGTGAGATTACCATCAACCAGTGGCGACCCGTCATTCAGGGTGGTGGGGTTGAGCCCCACATTTTTAGCTACACATTTTTTGGGGGGTGGCGGGGGGGTTGCCTGTTTTGCATGTTATTTTGGCATTATCACATGTCACATAAGTTTACAAACAATGTCAAAAATAAATAAACAAACAAACATGATCTCTTTTTTTGCTTTATTGAGTAAGGCAGCTCCAAAATGCAGGTGTTTCAGCCTAGGTCAGTGCTTTCTGTGGTGGTGGGGCAGTCAGAGGAAAATACGGAGCGTAGGTGTTGGTAATGTTCTCTAGTTGCGCCATGATTGGTTTAGTGTTCTGTCACTCATGGGGACACTACGTTACTGCCAAGTCTAAGGGTAGACCTTGAAAATACAAGTCCCTTTGGGTGCTGCCATAGAGTTATATTAGAAGTGCCCATCCAAGATGGCTCAGGGTCATTGGCCACAAATAAAATGACGTCAAATCATGTTATATCTACAACTTGATTGGACTGATCATGTCAATATCATACTTTCAAAATCTTAGCTAGCAGTCATCATCATGAATCAAGTTGACAATCTACTGGCAAATCCTTTTTAATCCTTGTCATATGAAGATAAATAATTAAGAGAAATGATAGATAAAACATATCAGTGCTCATCGGCCATTGGACATAAACATTACACAACAAGTTGGAAATCACAAATTCAACAATGAGTGGTTTGTAAGGAATCAGTGGCTAACTGCAAGCATTTCAAAACAATCACTAGTCTGCTATTCAGTGGAGTGGCTATGTTGTCTCAAATCTGGCATTAAGGGTCTCTTTTCCAAGTTTAAAATGATAAACATTCAACATTGGCCATGCTGTCAATGAAGCATGATTTGTTTCACGCTCAAAACAACGGTGAACTGCGAAAACTGACTTCAGTGAGTTCAAGACAACTGGGAACTCGGGAATAACTAGCTCTGACTGGGAAAATGTGTTTTGAACGGTCATCCCAACTCGCAATTATAAATCCGGAACTTGGGTCTCTTTCTAGAGCTATGACCTGAAGATCACTGACGTCATCATGATTCAACCTTCTCACAAAGACGTCTGTAGCGTCCGAAGGGTTTGGGCTAAAAAACGAATATGACCCCCCTGGAAAGACAAGACTCTCACAAACACGATGGTGTTCGCCGTTTTGGGACACGTCTGAAGTCGGTACAGCCGATCTGCCAACTTCTGTCTGTACACTCTTAGAATAAAGGGTTTAAAAATGGTTCTTTGCGGAGGGATAGGGTACTTTCTACCAAGAACTGTTTTGATCAGAAGAACCCTTTTTGGAAGAAAGCATTCTTTGATGATTATTTGGAAGGCAAGAAGGATTCTTTGGAAGGCAGGAAGGGTTCTTCATATACAGTATATTATTTCTCAGCATGGTCTATTGGGGGGAGATTTTCATTGGTTAATACATTTTATGCTACAGAAAGATAAATAACATACAATTTTCTAAAATAATCCAATCTGTAGGATTTATTGCACCCATTAACGAGATGGTTGTTCTAGTTTAGATGATTGAGGTCGTCTCAATATTCAATCTTCCCTACCCTGGCAGTCATTCTGAATGCAGGTTGCGGGTGATTAACAATTCCACTTGTTGGATATCCTAACTGGACTCCAAAAGGAACTACACATCACTTTGCAAGCCAGCATAATATGACTTACAGGCTTGATGTGGCCTGTAAACCAGGAGATTCCTAACACCACTGTGTTACAGTATACAGTAACTAGGCCCTCAAAGAAAGGCCTTATGATACAGTGGGGCAAAAAAGTATTTAGTCAGCCACCAATTGTGCAAGTTCTCCCACTTAAAAAGATGGAGTTTCAGTCTTCCCAGTCTGGTGCAGGTCTACAATTTTGTTTCTGGTGTCCTTTGACAGCTCTTTGGTCTTGGCCATAGTGGAGTTTGGAGTGTGACTGTTTGAGGTTGTGGACAGGTGTCTTTTATACTGATAACAAGTTCAAACAGGTGCCATTAATACAGGTAACGAGTGGAGGAAAGAGGAGCCTCTTAAAGAAGAAATTACAGGTCTGTGAGAGCCAGAGATCTTGCTTGTTTGTAGGTGACCAAATACTTATTTTCCACCATAATTTGCAAATAAATTCATTAAAAATCCTACAATGTGATTTTCTGGATTTTTTTCTCCCTCATTCTGTCTGTCATAGTTGAAGTGTGCCTCTGATAAAAGTTACAGGCTTCTCTCATCTTTTTAAGTGGGAGAACTTCCACAATTGGTGGCTGACTAAATACCTTTTTTGCCCCACTGTATATGTAATGTATTGTCATAAATAATACAATTTTAAAGGCTAATATCGCTGGTGGAACCGTTCAAAGAGGGTTCTAGGAATAACCCTCAGAAGATAAAAGGGTTCTAGGTAGAACCTTTTAGATTATAAAATGGTTCTAGGTAGAACCCTTCATAGGGGGTTCTAGGCAGAATGCTTCATAGAGTGTCCTAGGTAGAACTTTATACAGATGGTTCTTTGAAGAACCCTACATAGAACCCCTTGCAAAGGGTTCTACCCAGCACCAAAAAGGGTTCCCCTATGGGGACAAATTGGGAAAACCCCTGTATGGTTCTACTTGACAAGTGTAGCATCCGAACAGTTTGGGCTACATACTAATATGACACCACCATCGACTCTCACGAACACATACATGTCAGTGGTTTGGTCTAGGACAGGGTTCCCCGCTGAGTTCTGAAAAATAAAATAAAAAACATAAGACTGTAAAAACACAAATCAGCTCCTAGTGATTTTAATTTTGGAAATCTGTTCCAAAGTATTCCCACTCATAATAGAGCGATGTATGTGATCATATACAAATGTAGGCTAGGTTTGAAATTATAATATTTTTTTTCAAATAGTATATCTGTTTGGGTTTCTTGCGGTCAATTTGCAGTCTACAAATTCATTTTTACTTACGTTCCGGCCTCCTGACCATCGGCTCAAGAAAAAAAGAAGAAAGAAAATAATTGGCCTGCAGCCGAATTTAGTTGATGATCCCTACTCTAGTACACCCACAAGCCTCACAAGACTCATCTGAAAGTATCACGGTACCAGTAAAACACAATTATGGAAGTATTTATGAATGTACTTTAGTGCCAAAAAAAAGGGGTTAAATGTGGGTTGAGTTTTCTTACTGTATATCTCTTAGATATAGGACAGACACTTGAAAACATACCCTTAGACCTTAGGTGGTTTTGTGTTAAAGATGTGAGAATACAAAAATCTAAGCCTTCAGTGAACAGGATTTTTTACATGATCTTTATTTTAATTACCTTAATTATGTTTCAGCTATCCCTGAACCTGATTTAGCATTCAGCCTTTTTTCAGTTGTCTTCAAAAAAACTAAGGGTTAATTAAAGGTAGGTTGAATGCTCCGGAATTATCAGAAATAATTAATAAAAGCGATGATGCTTGGATCAAGGCCAGGAAAACAGGCTTAGGCCCGGGCTGGTAAGCTTGTAAGCCACTGAGGAATCATTGTGTAAGACAAATCAGAAAGTCTAAATCTGATTATTATGTAACTGCTCTTTCGGATTGTAATGGGAAACTGTCAAATTCCTGAAGGATTCTACTTCCTCCTCTATGCCACAACAAATAAATTCAGACACTTGGCTCATTACGGGAAAAAAATGCCATTATTGACGCATCATTGTTGGCTCAGTAACCCACATTTTTTGTTAATATTGTTATCGGGAAATATTCCAAAAGTATGGAATTCAGGACGGGGATAGTAGTGATCTTAATAATTATGACCCCGTTTCAAGGATTCCTTGTCTAGCTAAGATTATTGAACCCTTGGTAAATGTACAACTTTTCTCTTTATTATCTGAGAAATGTATTTTTAATGTAAACCAATCAGGGTTTAGGCCTGGCCATAGCACTATTACAGCAACCACTTTAGTTGTTGATGATCTTGTCAATGCTTTAGAAACTCAAATGAAATATGCTGCTTTGTTAGTGGACCTGTCAAAAGCTTTTGATACTGTTTATCAGGCTATTTTATTGAATAAGTTGTCCTCGATAGGCCTGAGCTCTGACACCTGTTCATGGTTTCATGATTATCTTAGTGACAGAACTCAGGCCACCGTGATTGATGGGGTTAAGTCAGAATTTCATGAAGTGCACAAAGGTGTGCCACAGGGGTCGATTTTGGAAGCTGTTCTCTTCACTAGTTATATGAACACCATTGGTCAAGCTGTTAAAAATGGTAAACTTCATCTCTATGCGGATGATACTATTATGTATGCTATTGCCCTGACTGTTGACCTGGCTGTGTCAAAACTACTGTCAGATGTTATTGCTATGCAGGAATCTCTTGCTTATGTAAAACGTGTTCTTAATACGGGCAAAACAAAATGCATAATGTTCACTCATTAGATGGTTCTCCAATTGAACGTGTTCCCGCATATAAATACTTAGGCATTTGGATTTATATGGATGTGACGTTAAACAAACAAATAGATGAGCTCGTTAAGAAGCTAAGATTTAAAGTTGGCTTTTTCTATCAAAACAGATTGTGCCGTTCTCTAAGCAGTAGGAAGCAGATTATTCAGTCAACCGTTTTATCTGTTCTTGATTATGGTGATATTATTTATACAATACAGCTGCTACTCTGCTAACTCTTAAACCTTTAAATGCCATCTACCATAGTGCCCTTCGTTTTGTTACAGGTGACAGTTTTGATACTCATCACTGCATCCTGTATCAAAAATGCCCTACTTTATAAACTTCAGTCTTATCTAACTTTGCTGTTGAAGTATAGACATCTGAGTTGCATAACCAGTTCACAGAATTGGTTAACTCTTGAGGTTCCTAGGGTCTTCACCGAGCTAGGTAAATCTGCTTTTAGCTTTATAGCACCGTATTGTTGGAACAAAATTTCAAAACACATTTAAATTAGATGTTCTGCTGCCGTTCGCAACGTTTAGAGTATTGATTGGGGACATATTTGTGGAGGAATGTAACTGTTTTTCTGGGCGATTTGTGATGTTTTACTTGTGCTTCCGATGACCGTGTTTTTGTATCCTAATGTGCCAAATTTACATTGCCAGTCAAAGGTTTGGACACACCTACTCATTCAACACAACTATGAAATAACACATATGGAATCATGTAGTAAGCAAAAAAGTGTTAAACAAATATATTTTATATTTGAGGTTCTTCAAATAGCCACCCTTTGCCTTAATGACAGCTTTGCATACTCTTGGCATTCTGTCAACCAGCTTCACCTGGAATTCAATTCCAACAGTCTTGAAGGAGTTCCCACATATGCTGAGCACTTGTTGGCTGCTTTTCCTTGACTCTGAGGTCCGACTCATCCCAAACCATCTCAATATGATTGAGGTCGGGGGATTGTGGATGCCAGGTCATCTGATCCAGCACTCCATCACTCTCCTTCTTGGTAAAATAGCCCTTACACAGCCTGGATGTGTGTTGCGTCATTGTCCTGTAGAAAAACAAATGATAGTGGGACTAAGGGCAAACCAAATGGGATTGCGTATCGCTGCAGAATGAATTCTAAATAAATCACAGACAGTGTCACCAGCAAAGCACCCCCACACCATAACAACTCCTCCTCCATGCATTACGGTGGGAAATATACATGCAGAGTTAATCCATTTAACCAAAAATCTCCAATTTGGACTCCAGACCAAAGGACACATTTCTGACGGTCTAATGTCCATTGCTCGTGTTTCTTGGCCCAAGCAAGTCTCTTCTTATTGGTGTCCTTCAATAGTGGTTTCTTTGCAGCAATTCGATCATGAAGGCCTGATTCACACAGTCTCCTCTGAACAGTTGATGTTGAGATGTGTTAATTGAACTCTGTGAATCATTTATTTCGGCTGCAATTTCTAAGGCTGGTAACTCTAATGAACTTATAAACTGGTAACTCTAATGAACTTATCCTTAGCAGAGGTAACTCTGGGTCTTCCATTCCTGTGGCGGTCCTCATGAGAGTCAGTTTCATCATAGCGCTTGATGGTTTTGTCATCAAGGCAAATGATGGCTATTTGAAGAAGTGTTTAACACTTTTTTGGTTACAACATGATTCCATATGTGTTATTTCATAGTTTTGATGTCTTCACTATCATTCTATTATACAATGTAGAAAATAGTAAAAAATAAAGAAAGTTTACTGTGAACACTGAGAATGTACCCGCTTTAAGTCTCTCCGGGTGCTCATTGACTCTGGGGCGGATGAGAATTTCATGGACGCTACCCCAGTTTCTGAATTAGGTATCCCCAAGCAACTCCTCTCTGTTCCCATGGATACTAGAGCACTGGACAGCCGCTCCATTGGTAGAGTTACCCACAGCACTGTTCCTGTTCATCTGCGGGTTTCAGGAAATCAGAGTGAGGCTATACAGCTTCTCCTCATTGAGTCCCCCCATGTTCCTGTTTTGGGATTTACTTGGCTCCAAAAACACAACCCCGTTATTGACTGGACCATGAGTTCAATCCTGGGTTGGAGTCCGTTCTGCCATTCCCATTGCCTCAAAGCAGCGCGGCCTTCCCCGAGACGGCCTCCTCAGGGCTTAAGTCAAGCCTCGGATTTCTCCCAGGCATCACACCGCCTCGTGGTCAGCTATATTCCAAGGCTGTGGAGGAGTATATTGAGGACTCTCTGGCTGCTGGAGGCATCCATCCTTCTGTATCCACTACTGGCACAGGGTTTTTTGGTGTGGAAAAGAAGGACAAGACCCTGTGTCCGTGCATTGACTACCGGGCCTTAACAACATAACAATAAAGAATCATTACCCCCTACCACTCCTCTCATATGGCTTTCGAACCTCTCCGGGGGCCACCATCTTCTCCAAACTGTATTTTTCGGAATGCTTGGGAATGGTTTGGATTCGCAAAGGGGATGAGTGGACATTATGAGTACCTGGTCATACCGTTTGGACTCACCAACACCCCTGCGGTCTTCCAGGTCCTGGTAAATGATGTGCTCCGGCACATGTTAAATTGTTTCGTGTTTGTCTACCTCGACGACATCCTGTTTTTTTCCCGTTCTGCCAAGAACACGTCCTCCATGTTCGACAAGTCCTTCAGCGCCTCCTGGATTTCCAGTTATTTCTGAAAGCAGGGAAATGCAAGTACCTCTCCCAAGGTACAGTTCACATGGTCCCCAGCAGTTGACAGAGCCTTTGTGGACCTGAAGCATTGATTCACTACAGCCCTCCTCCATCTGGACCCGTCTCATCAGTTTGTGGTTGAGGTCGATGCTTCTGACGTTGGAGTGGAGGCTAACCTGTCCAAGAGATCTGTCCACGACCAAAAGCTCCATCCCTGTGCCTTTCTGTCCTATCGTCTCAACTCTGCAGAAAGAAACTACAACGTGGGTAACAGAGAACTCCTGGTGGTCAAGATGACACTGGAGGAGTGGAGACACTGGTTGGAGGGAGCAGAACATCCATTTTTGGTTTGGACCGACCACAAGAATTTGTAACATCTCCACACAGACAAGCGCCTTATCTCCAGGCAGGCCCGGTGGGCTCTGTTATTCACCAAGTTCAACTTCACAATTTCCTATCGCCCAGGGTCCAATAATGTTAAACCTGATGCCCTTTCTCGCCTGTACAGTCCCGCTTAGACTACCTCATGCCTTGCGGCTGCTGTGAGCTTGGGTATTGAGACCCTGGTCCGCAAGGCACAACATTCCCAGCCTTCCCCTGGAGGGGGGCTGGCTTAACGAGTGTTCGTCCCTAATTCAGTCCGGTTCCGGGTCCTGGAATGGGCTCATTCCTCCTAGCCTACCTGTCATCCGGCTTTCCGTCGAACCCTGGCCTTCCTCTGACAACATTTTTGGTGGCCCACAATGGTTCCTGACGCCTCTGCCTTCGTCGCCGCATGCACCGTTTGTGCTCAGAATAAGACTCCGTGGCAAGCCCTTCCCGGTCTCCTTCAGCCACAACCTGTCCCTGGTCCCATATCCCCCTGGACTTTGTCACCCCGCACCCTCCATCTGATGGTAACACCGTCCTTCTGATGGTAGTGGATCGGTTTTCCAAGGCCACCCATTACGTCCTTCTCCCCAAACTACCCTCTGCCAAAGAGATGACCCAGCTCATGGCGCAACACATCTTCAGGATCCACGGACTCCCGGTGGACTTAGTCTCAGACCGGGGTCCTCAGTTCTCCTCTCAGTTCTGGAAGGTGTTCTGCACCCTTATTGGGTTGATGGCCATCCTGTCCTCTGGATTCCATCCCATTCCAAGACCTGGAAACAATCTTAAAATGCCTCGTCTCGACCAACCCCACTACCTAGAGCCGACAACTGGTCTGGGTGGAGTATGCCCGGGAAACAATCTATCCACATGGGACCTGCTATCCACACGGGACCTGCTCCTTCGGGTGGAGTCCTGCAAAACTTTCCCCCAGTTTCATTGGCCCTTTCCCCATCTCTAGAGTCCTTAGTTCCACTGCTGTTCATCTTGTTTTTCATCCTCTATATTCACCCTCCCAGTGTCAATGAAGGCCATCCGGCATACACGGTGAGACGGCTGCTGAATGTTTGACCGCGGGGCAGGGGTTTCCAGTACTTGGTTGACTGGGGGGGTTATGGTCTAGGAGGAGAGGTGCTGGGTCCCCGCTAGAGACTACCTGAACACAGCCCTCATCGCCAGCACCCAGGTCAACCAGGTATGCGCCCTGGTAGGATGCCAGGTGGCGCCCCTGGGGGGGTTGGGGGTACTGTCACACCCTGGTCTGTTTCACTTGTCCTTGTCTCCACCCCCTCCAGGTATCACCCATATTTTGCCATTATCCCCTGGGTATATATACCTGTGTTTTCTGTCTGTCTGTGCCAGTTTGTCTTGTTTTGTCAAGTCAACCAGCGTGTTACTACATGCGCCTGCTTTTTCCTTTTCTCTGTTTTTTGCTAGTCCTCATGGTTTTGACCCTTGCAGAGTTGCAAAGAAAAAGCCATATCTCAGACTGGCCAATACAAAGAAAATATTAAGATGGGCAAAAGAACACAGACACTGGACAGAGGAACTCTGAAGGTCAGAATCCAGAGTCGTCTCTTCACTGTTGACGTTGAGGCTGGTGTTTTGCAGGTACAATTTAATGAAGTTGCCAGTTGAGGACTTGTGAGGTGTCTATTTCTCAAACTAGACACTCTAATGTACTTGTAATCTTGCTCAGTTGTGCACCGGGGCCAGTCACTTCTCTTTCTATTTTGGTTAGAGCCGGTTTGTGCTGTTCTGTGAAGGGAGTAGTACACAGTGTTGAACGAGATTTTCAGTTTCTTGGCAATTTCTCGCATGGAATAGCCTTCATTTCTCAGAACAAGAATAGACTGATGAGTTTCAGAAGAAAGTTCTTTGTTTCTGGACATTTTCAGCCGGTAATCGAACCGACAAATGCTGATGCTCCAGATACTCAACCAGTCTAAAAAATATCAGTTTTACTGCTTCTTTAATCAGAACAAAAGTTTTCAGCTCTGCTAACATGATTGCAAAATGGTTTTCTAATGATCAATTATCCTTTTAAAATTATAAACTTGGATTAGCTAACACAACGTGCCATTGGAACACAGGAGTGATGGTTGCTGATAAAGGGCCTCTGTACACCTATGTAGATATTCCATTAAAAAATCAGTCGTTTCCAGCTACAATAGTCTTTTACAACATTAACGATGTCTACACTGTATTTCTGATCAATTTTATGTTCCATTTTTATTTCTAAGTGACCCCAAACTTTTGAACGGTAGTGTATATAACCTCAGCAGGACCCTGTCGTTCAGATAATTCATAAAATAATTCATAAAATTCCAAATAACTTCACAGGTCTTCATTGTAAAGTGTAATACACTGTGATATGTGCAACCTGTGTAACGTCATGTGACCTGTTTGACTATAGAACGCGTCTCCTTCTTGGGCGGTATGACGGCTGCGTGGTCCCATGGTGTTTATACTTGCTTACTATTGTTTGTACAGATGAACGTGTTACCTTCAGGCGTTTGGAAACAGCTCCCAAGGATGAACCAGACTTGTCTACAATGTTTTTCTGAAGTCTTGGCTAATTTCTTTAGATTTTCCCATGATGTATAGCAAAGAGGCACTGAGTTTGAAGGTAAGCCTTGAAATAAATCCAAAGGTACACCTCCAATTGACTCAAATGATGTAAATTAGCCTATCAGAAGCTTCTAAAGCCATGACATTATTTTCTGGAATTTTCCAAACTGTTTAAAGGCACAGTCAACTTAGTGTATGTAAACTTCTGACCCATTGGAATTGTGATACAGTGAATTATAAGTGAAATAATCTGTCTGTAAACCATTTTTGGAAAAACTACTTGTGTCATGCACAAAACCGACTTGCCAAGACTATAGTTTGTTAACAAGAAATTTGTGGAGTAGTAACCTAAGTGTATGTAAACATCCAACTTCAACTGTATGTATTTGGTTTAGACACTGTATTCCTGAAGAAACACAAATATTGTCTGATTTCCCCTATTGTACATCTAGTTAATCTGTCCATCAAATATGGGTTCTTCCCCAATGCTTGGAAGTCTGCTGCAGTGATACCCATTTTAAAATCCGGTGACCCAACAACACTGGTGGAAAATAACTGACCAATAAGCATTCTTCCAGTGCTATCAAAAGTAGCTGAAAGATGTGTGGCTGATCATCTGACTGATCACCTGAATCAAGAAAAATCCATACATTAAATGCCATTTGGATTCAGAACTAACCATTCTACCGAAACAGCCAAATGTTATTTTGCTGGAGTGCATTACATCTAAAACTGGACATAGGTGGTGAAGTCGGTGCAGTCTTGTTGGATCTTAAAAAGGCATTTGATACTGTGAATCATAAGGTCCTCCTATCCAAACTACCCTCCCTTAATGTGTCCACTGAAGTTATTAGTTGAATGTATTCCTATCTGACAAACAGAAGTCAAAGGGTTCGTCTGGGGGACACTCAGTCAGACTCTCTTTACAATAACATTGGGGTCCCACAAGGGTCAATATTAGGGCCCCTTCTGTTTACCATCTATATAAATTATCTCCAACTTGCTTGCCCACAAGTTAACATGCATATATGTATGCAGACGATACAGTCCAGTTTGTACACTCAAAAAATAGACAAGTTAACTGAAGCTATGGTAGACGCTTTTAAATGGATAACTGATTCTTGCCTGCATTTAAATATCGACAAGACTGTTTGTATGTACTTCTCTAAGAAATCCATTGATTCTTCCCAACAAGCTGTCCTTGTTAATGGGTAAAATCTGAAAGTTGTCTAACTTCAGGTATCTCGACGTCATTTTGGACTCCAACTTGACATTTAAGAAACATGTGAAGAAGGTGGTTAACATGGTCAAGTTTGGATTATCCAATTTTAGATTACCTTCCTCTGGAGGCCGCCAGACTATATATGCATGCTCTGATCTTCTCACATCTGAGATATTGCCTCACATGCTCGTCACAAGCAAGAGCGACTATTCAATTGAATCACTCTACAAACAAACAAGATTTTTGTTAACAAACCAAACAGTTACCACCATTGTCACCATTCACAAACCTAATTTATTAATTCTGGATAGGTTTAAGCAATATGTAGATGCAATCCTTGTCTTTAAGATCCTGCATTGTCTCCACCCCTATGCCTGCATATGATGATCAAGGAAAGAACCTCCAGGATAACAAGGACAGTAACTAGAGGGGATTGCGTTGTCCCTTTTCCACACAGTAAATTTGGTCAATTGGCCTTTGTTAGAGCTACAATATACTGGAATGCAATGGGCATACATAACCCTTAGTATTTACTGCCTATGCACACTAGGTAAGACCTGGGCGGACCACCCCCTGTGTTTTGGTTAGTGCACCAGGCGGTGCTAAGTTAGGTAAGTAGTGGGTAGTCAGGTAAGGTAGGAGAGGGTAGGTTAGGTAAGTAGTGGGTAGTCAGGTAAGGTAGGAGAGGGTAGGTTAGGTAAGTAGTGGGTAGTCAGGTAAGGTAGGAGAGGGTAGGTTAGGTAAGTAGTGGGTAGTCAGGTAAGGTAGGAGAGGGTAGGTTAGGTAAGTAGTGGGTAGTCAGGTAAGGTAGGAGAGGGTAGGTTAGGTAAGTAGTGGGTAGTCAGGTAAGGTAGGAGAGGGTAGGTTAGGTAAGTAGTGGGTAGGTAAGGTAGGAGAGGTAGGTTAGGTAAGTAGTAGGTTAGGAAGGGTAGGTTAGGTAAGTAGTGGTAGTCAGGTAAGGTAGGAGAGGGTAGGTTAGGTAAGTAGTGGGTAGTCAGGTAAGGTAGGAGAGGGTAGGTTAGGTAAGTAGTGGGTAGTCAGGTAAGGTAGGAGAGGGTAGGTTAGGTAAGTAGTGGGTAGTCAGGTAAGGTAGGAGAGGGTAGGTTAGGTAAGTAGTGGGTAGTCAGGTAAGGTAGGAGAGGGTAGGTTAGGTAAGTAGTGGGTAGTCAGGTAAGGTAGGAGAGGGTAGGTTAGGTAAGTAGTGGGTAGTCAGGTAAGGTAGGAGAGGGTAGGTTAGGTAAGTAGTGGGTAGTCAGGTAAGGTAGGAGAGGGTAGGTTAGGTAAGTAGTGGGTAGTCAGGTAAGGTAGGAGAGGGTAGGTTAGGTAAGTAGTGGGTAGTCAGGTAAGGTAGGAGAGGGTAGGTTAGGTAAGTAGTGGGTAGTCAGGTAAGGTAGGAGAGGGTAGGTTAGGTAAGGTAAGTAGTGGGTAGTCAGGTAAGGTAGGAGAGGGTAGGTTAGATAAGTAGTGGGTAGTCAGGTAAGGTAGGAGAGGGTAGGTTAGGTAAGTAGTGGGTAGTCAGGTAAGGTAGGAGAGGGTAGGTTAGGTAAGTAGTGGGTAGTCAGGTAAGGTAGGAGAGGGTAGGTTAGGTAAGTAGTGGGTAGTCAGGTAAGGTAGGAGAGGGTAGGTTAGGTAAGTAGTGGGTAGTCAGGTAAGGTAGGAGAGGGTAGGTTAGGTAAGTAGTGGGTAGTCAGGTAAGGTAGGAGAGGGTAGGTTAGGTAAGTAGTGGGTAGTCAGGTAAGGTAGGAGAGGGTAGGTTAGGTAAGTAGTGGGTAGTCAGGTAAGGTAGGAGAGGGTAGGTTAGGTAAGTAGTGGGTAGTAGGTAAGGTAGGTAGAGGGTAGGTTAGGTAAGTAGTGGGTAGTCAGGTAAGGTAGGAGAGGGTAGGTTAGGTAAGTAGTGGGTAGTCAGGTAAGGAGAGGGTAGGTAAGTAGTGGGTAGGGGAGAGGGTAGGTTAGGTAAGTAGTGGGTAGTCAGGTAAGGTAGGAGAGGGTAGGTTAGGTAAGTAGTGGGTAGTCAGGTAAGGTAGGAGAGGA
This sequence comes from Oncorhynchus gorbuscha, assembly GCF_021184085.1. NCBI lineage: Eukaryota > Metazoa > Chordata > Actinopteri > Salmoniformes > Salmonidae > Oncorhynchus > Oncorhynchus gorbuscha. The sequence continues at coordinate 82,980,729 of NC_060185.1, forward strand.
GTTTAGGTAAGTAGTGGGTAGTCAGGTAAGGTAGGAGAGGGTAGGTTAGGTAAGTAGTGGGTAGTCAGGTAAGGTAGGAGAGGGTAGGTTAGGTAAGTAGTGGGTAGTCAGGTAAGGTAGGAGAGGGTAGGTTAGGTAAGTAGTGGGTAGTCAGGTAAGGTAGTCAGGTAGGTTAGGTAAGTAGTGGGTAGTCAGGTAAGGTAGGAGAGGGTAGGTTAGGTAGGGTAAGGTAGGAGAGGGTAGGGTAAGGTAGGAGAGGGTAGGTTAGGTAAGTAGTGGGTAGTCAGGTAAGGTAGGAGAGGGTAGGTTAGGTAAGTAGTGGGTAGTCAGGTAAGGTAGGAGAGGGTAGGTTAGGTAAGTAGTGGGTAGTCAGGTAAGGTAGGAGAGGGTAGGTTAGGTAAGTAGTGGGTAGTCAGGTAAGGTAGGAGAGGGTAGGTTAGGTAAGTAGTGGGTAGTCAGGTAAGGTAGGAGAGGGTAGGTTAGGTAAGTAGTGGGTAGTCAGGTAAGGTAGGAGAGGGTAGGTTAGGTAAGTAGTGGGTAGTCAGGTAAGGTAGGAGAGGGTAGGTTAGGTAAGTAGTGGGTAGTCAGGTAAGGTAGGAGAGGGTAGGTTAGGTAAGTAGTGGGTAGTCAGGTAAGGTAGGAGAGGGTAGGTTAGGTAAGTAGTGGGTAGTCAGGTAAGGTAGGAGAGGGTAGGTTAGGTAAGTAGTGGGTAGTCAGGTAAGGTAGGAGAGGGTAGGTTAGGTAAGTAAAGGTAGGAGAGGGTAGGTTAGGTAAGTAGTGGGTAGTCAGGTAAGGTAAGTAGGAGGAGGGGTAGGTTAGGTAAGTAGTGGGTAGTCAGGTAAGGTAGGAGAGGGTAGGTTAGGTAAGTAGTGGGTAGTCAGGTAAGGTAGGTAGAGGTTAGGTAAGTAGGTTAGGTAAGGTAGGAGAGGGTAGGTTAGGGTAGTCAGGTAAGGTAGGAGAGGGTAGGTTAGGTAAGTAGTGGGTAGTCAGGTAAGGTAGGAGAGGGTAGGTTAGGTAAGTAGTGGGTAGTCAGGTAAGGTAGGAGAGGGTAGGTTAGGTAAGTAGTGGGTAGTCAGGTAAGGTAGGAGAGGGTAGGTTAGGTAAGTAGTGGGTAGTCAGGTAAGGTAGGAGAGGGTAGGTTAGGTAAGTAGTGGGTAGTCAGGTAAGGTAGGAGAGGGTAGGTTAGGTAAGTAGTGGGTAGTCAGGTAAGGTAGGAGAGGGTAGGTTAGGTAAGTAGTGGGTAGTCAGGTAAGGTAGGAGAGGGTAGGTTAGGTAAGTAGTGGGTAGTCAGGTAAGGTAGGAGAGGGTAGGTTAGGTAAGTAGTGGGTAGTCAGGTAAGGTAGGAGAGGGTAGGTTAGGTAAGTAGTGGGTCAGGTCAGGTAGGAGGTAGGTTAGAAGTAGTGGGTAGTCAGTTAGGTAAGGTAAGTAGTGGGTAGTCAGGTAAGGTAGGAGAGGGTAGGTTAGGTAAGTAGTGGGTAGTCAGGTAAGGTAGGAGAGGGTAGGTTAGGTAAGTAGTGGGTAGTCAGGTAAGGTAGGAGAGGGTAGGTTAGGTAAGTAGTGGGTAGTCAGGTAAGGTAGGAGAGGGTAGGTTAGGTAAGTAGTGGGTAGTCAGGTAAGGTAGGAGAGGGTAGGTTAGGTAAGTAGTGGGTAGTCAGGTAAGGTAGGAGGGTAGGTTAGTAGGTTAGGTAAGTAGTGGGTAGGTTAGGTAAGGTAGGTAAGGTAGGGTAGGTTAGGTAAGTAGTGGGTAGTCAGGTAAGGTAGGAGAGGGTAGGTTAGGTAAGTAGTGGGGTAGTCAGGTAAGGTAGGAGTCAGGTAAGGTAGGTTAGGTTAGGTAAGTAGTGGGTAGTCAGGTAAGGTAGGAGAGGGTAGGTTAGGTAAGTAGTGGGTAGTCAGGTAAGGTAGGAGAGGGTAGGTTAGGTAAGTAGTGGGTAGTCAGGTAAGGTAGGAGAGGGTAGGTTAGGTAAGTAGTGGGTAGTCAGGTAAGGTAGGAGAGGGTAGGTTAGGTAAGTAGTGGGTAGTCAGGTAAGGTAGGAGAGGGTAGGTTAGGTAAGTAGTGGGTAGTCAGGTAAGGTAGGAGAGGGTAGGTTAGGTAAGTAGTGGGTAGTCAGGTAAGGTAGGAGAGGGTAGGTTAGGTAAGTAGTGGGTAGTCAGGTAAGGTAGGAGAGGGTAGGTTAGGTAAGTAGTGGGTAGTCAGGTAAGGTAGGAGAGGGTAGGTTAGGTAAGTAGTGGGTAGTCAGGTAAGGTAGGAGAGGGTAGGTTAGGTAAGTAGTGGGTAGTCAGGTAAGGTAGGAGAGGGTAGGTTAGGTAAGTAGTGGGTAGTCAGGTTAGGTTAGGTAAGTAGTGGGTCAGGTAAGGTAGGAGGGTAGGAGGTAAGTAGTGGGTAGTCAGGTAAGGTAGGAGAGGGTAGGTTAGGTAAGTAGTCAGGTAGTCAGGTAGGAGAGGGTAGGTTAGGTAAGTAGTGGGTAGTCAGGTAAGGTAGGAGAGGGTAGGTTAGGTAAGTAGTGGGTAGTCAGGTAAGGTAGGAGAGGGTAGGTTAGGTAAGTAGTGGGTAGTCAGGTAAGGTAGGAGAGGGTAGGTTAGGTAAGTAGTGGGTAGTCAGGTAAGGTAGGAGAGGGTAGGTTAGGTAAGTAGTGGGTAGTCAGGTAAGGTAGGAGAGGGTAGGTTAGGTAAGTAGTGGGTAGTCAGGTAAGGTAGGAGAGGGTAGGTTAGGTAAGTAGTGGGTAGTCAGGTAAGGTAGGAGAGGGTAGGTTAGGTAAGTAGTGGGTAGTCAGGTAAGGTAGGTTAGGTAAGTAGTGGTAGTCAGGTAAGGTAGGAGAGGGTAGGTTAGGTAAGTAGTGGGTAGTCAGGTAAGGTAGGAGAGGGTAGGTTAGGTAAGTAGTGGGTAGTAAGGTAAGGTAGGAGGTAAGGTGGGTAGTCAGGTAAGGTAGGAGAGGGTAAAGTAGTGGGTAGTCAGGTAAGGTAGGAGAGGGTAGGTTAGGGTAAGGTAGGAGAGGGTAGGTAGTGGGTAGTCAGGTAAGGTAGGAGAGGGTAGGTTAGGTAAGTAGTGGGTAGTCAGGTAAGGTAGGAGAGGGTAGGTTAGGTAAGTAGTGGGTAGTCAGGTAAGGTAGGAGAGGGTAGGTTAGGTAAGTAGTGGGTAGTCAGGTAAGGTAGGAGAGGGTAGGTTAGGTAAGTAGTGGGTAGTCAGGTAAGGTAGGAGAGGGTAGGTTAGGTAAGTAGTGGGTAGTCAGGTAAGGTAGGAGAGGGTAGGTTAGGTAAGTAGTGGGTAGTCAGGTAAGGTAGGAGAGGGTAGGTTAGGTAAGTAGTGGGTAGTCAGGTAAGGTAGGAGAGGGTAGGTTAGGTAAGTAGTGGGTAGTCAGGTAAGGTAGGAGAGGGTAGGTTAGGTAAGTAGTGGGTAGTCAGGTAAGGTAGGAGGTAAGTAGTGGGTAGTCAGGTAAGGTAGGAGAGGGTAGGTTAGGTAAGTAGTGGGTAGTCAGGTAAGAGGGTAGGTTAGGTAAGTAGGGGTAGTCAGGTAAGGTAGGGGTTAGGTAAGTGGTGGGTAGTCAGGTAAGGTAGGAGAGGGTAGGTTAGGTAAGTAGTGGGTAGTCAGGTAAGGTAGGAGAGGGTAGGTTAGGTAAGTAGTGGGTAGTCAGGTAAGGTAGGAGAGGGTAGGTTAGGTAAGTAGTGGGTAGTCAGGTAAGGTAGGAGAGGGTAGGTTAGGTAAGTAGTGGGTAGTCAGGTAAGGTAGGAGAGGGTGGTTAGGTAAGTAGTGGGTAGTCAGGTAAGGTAGGAGAGGGTAGGTTAGGTAAGTAGGAGGGGTAGGTTAGGTAAGTTGGGTAGTCAGGTAAGGTAGGAGAGGGTAGGTTAGGTAAGTAGTGGGTAGTCAGGTAAGGTAGGAGAGGGTAGGTTAGGTAAGTAGTGGGTAGTCAGGTAAGGTAGGAGAGGGTAGGTTAGGTAAGTAGTGGGTAGTCAGGTAAGGTAGGAGAGGGTAGGTTAGGTAAGTAGTGGGTAGTCAGGTAAGGTAGGAGAGGGTAGGTTAGGTAAGTAGTGGGTAGTCAGGTAAGGTAGGAGAGGGTAGGTTAGGTAAGTAGTGGGTAGTCAGGTAAGGTAGGAGAGGGGGTAGGTTAGGTAAGTAGTGGGTAGTCAGGTAAGGTAGGAGAGGGTAGGTTAGGTAAGTAGTGGGTAGTCAGGTAAGGTAGGAGAGGGTAGGTTAGGTAGGTAGTCAGGTAAGGTAGGAGAGGGTAGGTTAGGTAAGTAGTGGGTAGTCAGGTAAGGTAGGAGAGGGTAGGTTAGGTAAGTAGTGGGTAGTCAGGTAAGGTAGGAGAGGGTAGGTTAGGTAAGTAGTGGGTAGTCAGGTAAGGTAGGAGAGGGTAGGGGTAGTCAGGGTAAGGTAGGAGAGGGTAGGTTAGGTAAGTAGTGGGTAGTCAGGTAAGGTAGGAGAGGGTAGGTTAGGTAAGTAGTGGGTAGTCAGGTAAGGTAGGAGAGGGTAGGTTAGGTAAGTAGTGGGTAGTCAGGTAAGGTAGGAGAGGGTAGGTTAGGTAAGTTAGTCAGGTAAGGTAGTGGGTAGTCAGGTAAGGTAGGAGAGGGTAGGTTAGGTAAGTAGTGGGTAGTCAGGTAAGGTAGGAGAGGGTAGGTTAGGTAAGTAGTGGGTAGTCAGGTAAGGTAGGAGAGGGTAGGTTAGGTAAGTAGTGGGTAGTCAGGTAAGTAGGAGGGTAGGTTAGGTAAGTAGTGGGTAGTCAGGTAAGGTAGGAGAGGGTAGGTTAGGTAAGTAGTGGGTAGTCAGGTAAGGTAGGAGAGGGGGTAGGTTAGGTAAGTAGTGGGTAGTCAGGTAAGGTAGGAGAGGGTAGGTTAGGTAAGTAGTGGGTAGTCAGGTAAGGTAGGAGAGGGTAGGTTAGGTAAGTAGTTCAGGTAAGGTAGGAGAGGGTAGGTTAGGTAAGTAGTGGGTAGTCAGGTAAGGTAGGAGAGGGTAGGTTAGGTAAGTAGTGGGTAGTCAGGTAAGGTAGGAGAGGGTAGGTTAGGTAAGTAGTGGGTAGTCAGGTAAGGTAGGAGAGGGGTTAGGTTAGGTAAGTAGTGGGTAGTCAGGTAAGGTAGGAGAGGGTAGGTTAGGTAAGTAGTGGGTAGGGTAAGGTAGGAGAGGGTAGGTTAGGTAAGTAGTGGGTAGTCAGGTAAGGTAGGAGAGGGTAGGTTAGGTAAGTAGTGGGTAGTCAGGTAAGGTAGGAGAGGGTAGGTTAGGTAAGTAGTGGGTAGTCAGGTAAGGTAGGAGAGGGTAGGTTAGGTAAGTAGTGGGTAGTCAGGTAAGGTAGGAGAGGGTAGGGTAAGTTGGGTAGTCAGGTAAGGTAGGAGAGGGTAGGTTAGGTAAGTAGTGGGTAGTCAGGTAAGGTAGGAGAGGGTAGGTTAGGTAAGTAGTGGGTAGTCAGGTAAGGTAGGAGAGGGTAGGTTAGGTAAGTGGGTAGTCAGGTAAGGTAGGAGAGGGTAGGTTAGGTAAGTAGTGGGTAGTCAGGTAAGGTAGGAGAGGGTAGGTTAGGTAAGTAGTGGGTAGTCAGGTAAGGTAGGAGAGGGTAGGTTAGGTAAGTAGTGGGTAGTCAGGTAAGGTAGGAGAGGGTAGGTTAGGTAAGTAGTGGGTAGTCAGGTAAGGTAGGAGAGGGTAGGTTAGGTAAGTAGTGGGTAGTCAGGTAAGGTAGGAGAGGGTAGGTTAGGTAAGTAGTGGGTAAGGTAGTGGGTAGTCAGGGGTAAGGTAGGAGAGGGTAGGTTAGGTAAGTAGTGGGTAGTCAGGTAAGGTAGGAGAGGGGTAGGTTAGGTAAGTAGTGGGTAGTCAGGTAAGGTAGGAGAGGGTAGGTTAGGTAAGTAGTGGGTAGTCAGGTAAGGTAGGAGAGGGTAGGTTAGGTAAGTAGTGGGTAGTCAGGTAAGGTAGGAGAGGGGTAGGTTAGGTAAGTAGTGGGTAGTCAGGTAAGGTAGGAGAGGGTAGGTTAGGTAAGTAGTGGGTAGTCAGGTAAGGTAGGAGAGGGTAGGTTAGGTAAGTAGTGGGTAGTCAGGTAAGGTAGGAGAGGGTAGGTTAGGTAAGTAGTGGGTAGTCAGGTAAGGTAGGAGAGGGTAGGTTAGGTAAGTAGTGGGTAGTCAGGTAAGGTAGGAGAGGGTAGGTTAGGTAAGTAGTGGGTAGGTAGGAGAGGTAAGGTAGGAGAGGAGGGTAGGTTAGGTAAGTAGTGGGTAGTCAGGTAAGGTAGGAGAGTGTAGGTTAGGTAAGTAGTGGGTAGTCAGGTAAGGTAGGAGAGGGTAGGTTAGGTAAGTAGTGGGTAGTCAGGTAAGGTAGGAGAGGGGGCTTTGACATTTACTTTCTTTGCTTTGGTTCCATCCAGCCCCTTTGACCCATATTACCGTATGAAGGAATAAATACATTCCCAGTAAACGGTATATTCTCTGCCTTTGTCATCCTTACCCGCACCTACAGTCCCATACCTCTTTCACTCCACGGGGAGTTGTTGTAGCAGGGTGTTGCGTACCCTCTGCAAGAGGCGTACGTAACTCCCTTGGACTTGAGAAGTTGCACTGCTTATTGTACTTTTAAATTGAAAACATGGCTCAAATCTATTCAAAACAGTACACTATTTATCTGTGGTTCCTCATATGTAAGGCGACAGTTGAAGATAGTGTTTTTTTGTTACGAATAAGTTGTTGTTGTTAGAATTATATATTATTGGATGTAATGTATTTTGTATTGTTGTAGTGAGCATTTGTATGGTGGCTGTGTAAAGGCCCTTACCTGCCAAGGGACTACGGGTGCAAATGATCTTTTGGCTAGCCCCTGCACATTTACATGAATGTTGCATTATTGTTACCCTACAAATAAATACATCAAATATATAGGGTTCACAGCATTAAAATCAGAAAGGGTATTAACGAGTAGCTCCTGAAAACAGTTTGGGCTAAAAGCATTGAAGTGGTACCACCAACATAGCCTCATAAATACCAGACTGATTCACACTGTGTAAAAGGGTTTAATGTAAGCTTGCAGGATCAGGTGGCTTTGCGAGGCTACCACCAACATTCAACCGTCTATCTATAAGCCAGTAGTCAGTGACCTGCTGGTGGCAATAAAAGATAAATAAATGTTCATGACCTGAAAATGACAATCGACCATAAAAGTATTCTTCTTCTGACCTTTCGGTCACCAACAACATTTCCTCACAGAAAAATACAATTTAGAACTGGATTGCTGTTACACTGTGATTTGTGCAACCTGTGTAACATCATGTGACCTGTTTGAATCCTCTAGTGTTGGGTTCCACCTCTCCATCACGTTTATGTTAATATGTAAATGAATATCCATATATGGCTGTATAAAAGTCTTCCTAAAGCTCAGAGTGCTACAACAGAAACAGTGGACTCTGATGCTTGTCAGTCAGCTGGGTAGGACAGGGACACTTTAGGGTTGGACTGCATATTTAAAAATTCAGTCGCTAGAATTCAACTAACTGTTTTTTCTAACCTCTATCGTATTCAAATATTTCTGTTTTAAGGTTTGAACTTGAGACTGAAAATCATTGAACTATATTGATGGTGAGACTGACTCAAATCAAATAATTGTATTTTCTTGAAGATGTTATGTGTGAATTAAATTGAAAGGTAGAGGTTTTGTTTGAAACTTTAAATCACCTTTCTCTCTGTGTCGCTCTCTCTCACTTTCTCTATTTCTCCTCTCTCCCCCTCTCTCTTTCTCCTCTCTCTCTTTTTCTACTCTCTCTCCCCCTCTCTCTCTTTCTCCTCTCTCTCTTTCTCTTTCTCCTCTCTCTCTCTTTCTCTCTCTCTCCCCTCTCTCTCCCCCCTCTCTCTCTATTTCTCCTCTCTCTTCCCCTCTCTCTCTATTTCTCCTCTCTCTCCCCCTCTTTCTCCTCTCTCTCCCCCTCTCTCTCTATTTCTCCTCTCTCTCCCCCTCTCTCTCTATTTCTCCTCTCTCTCCCCCTCTCTCTTTCTCCTCTCTCTCCCCCCCTCTCTCTCTTTTTCTACCATTTTTGACACCTGTTCAAGTGTACTGTGACATGAACTCGGATGGAGGCAAGTGGACTGTGAGTATCATAGTACTATGTTGGGCTCTTATTAACATCTCTTACAGACCATGTGAATAGTTGCTAAACATCTCTGTCTGTCTGTCTGTCTGTCTGTCTGTCTGTCTGTCTGTCTGTCTGTCTGTCTGTCTGTCTGTCTGTCTGTCTGTCTGTCTGTCTGTCTGTCTGTCTGTCTGTCTGTCTGTCTGTCTGTCTGTCTGTCTGTCTGTCTGTCTGTCTGTCTGTCTGTCTGTCTGTCTGTCTGTCTGTCTGTCTGTCTGTCTGTCTGTCTGTCAGTCAGTCAGGAAATCCAGAAGAGGATAGATGGATCTCTGAACTTCTACAGCCCCTGGAACCAGTACAAAGTTGGTTTTGGAAACCCAGAGGGAGAATAGTGGCTAGGTGAGAATTTACTTTAGCAAAAAAATAAGAAAAGAATCCCCCAAAATAAAATGAAACAAGTAGAGTATACAAATAGTAACTTTGTATACTGTAACCTGCAATCTGATCTAGCGTTGTCTCTTCAGGACTGGAGAACATCCTTCTCACTAAGAGGAGGAAGTATGAGCTGAGGGTAGACATGGAGGACTTTGAAGGAAACCGTGTGTTTGCCATGTACTCTTCCTTCTTTTTGGACTCTGAGGCAGACGGATACAAGCTACATGTCACTGGATTCACCAACGGAGGAGCAGGTGAGTGAGAGACAACATTTGTTGTTTTTGCCTTGTCGGTGATACCATTTTCAAAGAAGAACACAAGTCATTCACACAATGTGCTCTGGCTTCACAGCTGTCAGAGAACAAATGCTGTGTTTGTGTCCTATAAATGTCAGAGCACTTTAAAGGGTCCATTTCCTGAAAAAAATGTGTGCTTACTTCAGTTGTCACTCATCCTTAAATTGTTCACATTCATCATCTCCAGCACCACCCCAACATCAAAGTGTGAAAACAGCACTTTACTATGTGTTGTAGTCAAAAGGATAGAGGAAAATGTTTTCGATTATGTCATTGGAAATTTTTTTAACATCGTCTGGTGTGTAATCATGTGATTTCCACCAACTATGAGCAGGTAAATGTTACTTCACTAACCCAGTTTTTGATTTGTTAAAAAAGTTTGAAATATCCAATAAATGTCGTTCCACTTCATGATAGTGTCCCACTTGTTGTTGATTCTTCACAAAAAAATACAGTTTTATATCTTTATGTTTAAAGCCTGAAATGTGGCAAAAGGTCGCAAAGTTCAAGGGGGCCGAATACTTTCGCAAGGCACTGTAACTCTTTATTTACTGGTTGATTACCATTTTGAACAGTAAGCCGGCTAAATCATTGATCCAACTTTCTGGAACAGCCCCCAGTGTAGAAAAGCTGCAGCCAGCAGGGTCTCCCAATGTGTATAGCAGGGGCTTGGTAACACTACTCTGACATTATGTTGTTAATCAGACAATCAGAGCCCCCTGTACCAGATTAGAGTGAAATGTGGGATATCAGGGCTGTTCAGTGTTATATACATTGTCTGTTATGTATGCTATGAGTGTTTCTGATCTGACCAGATTTAATGTTGTTATGTTTATCAACTGTCACAAACATTGGACTCGCTCCAGGCCTACTACATTCTAGACACCTGCCAGATCTCACAACGCCTGGATATGAATTTCATATACTGTAGCGACCCTGTGCCTGATGCTAGTACAGTAGTTGAACAGTAGTTGATGCAATGCAATGACTGCAATGTAATCAGCCTGGAATGAGGCCAATGTTACAATATAAGGTATGCAGTGTGTGTGTGTGTGTGGTAGGAAAGGGCATTACGTTTAACATTCGTAGGCCTGGTATTAAGTCTAGTCCTGGACTATAATGCACTTTCAATGACCATGTTCCATTGATAATTATTGTTTGTCCAGGATTTGGCTTAAATCTGGGAAACCATCCCTTAGTGCATAAATGTGTTGTTCTCCTTTTATGGCTGCCATGAGCTCACGTCACTATGATAACATTGAATGAGTCCTGAAAATGATATCTGTTAATATAGATAAAACAATCCAAACTGTGAACTTTTACTGAGTTGATTTAACTTTTTAATAAAGATTAGTTGAGAACAGATGTGCTGATAGTTTCTACAAAGCACACACACACATCATGCTTCATAACTGCATTTGAAATGCCTTTTGATACACTTATGATGCATTATAACACTTGCTTTAAGCTGTCATATTCATAGGAGTGACTAACTGGAGTCATAAGAACCAATCAAATAATTGCTACTGATGGCACCAAGTCATATTATATCAGAATGCCATGATAGCATCTAACCACTAGAGTCTGCTATTGCACTTCAGCAGAGCAAGATCAGCAGGAAACCATGTACAGTACCTATAGGTAAAAATGTGATAGAAAAGTCTAAACAGGATCCTTGGGCCGTTAAACTCTGAAGTCACCCCATTGAAGTTTAAAAACGGTTAGGGTTGGCTCCACATTTTTAGCAAAAAGAAATATTTAAATATTTTTTGGTGGGGAGGCTTTCCTGTTTTGCATGTATTTTGGCATTAAAACATGTCACATATCTGTTCGCTAACAATGTAAAAAATATATATATATCATTGAGTTAAAAAAGACAAACATGGTCTCTTTTTTGTTTTCTTGAGTAAGACAGCTCCAAAATGCAGGTGTTTAAGCCTAGCTCAGTGCTTTATGTGGTGGTGGGACAAGTCAGCAGAAAATCGGAGCATTGCACCGTGATTGGCTTAGTGTTCTGTCACTCATGGAGAAACTACATCACCCGTCCTTAGTAAAGGTAGACATAAAAAATTCAAGCCCTTTAGGTCCTGCCATAGATTTACATTAGAAGTGCCCCTCCAAGAAGGCTCAATGTCATTGGCCACAGATATAAAATGATGTCAAATCACGTTATACAGTGGGGAGAACAAGTATTTGATACACTGCCGATTTTGCAGGTTTTCCTACTTACAATGCATGTGGATGTCTGTCATTTTTATCATAGGTACACTTCAACTGTGAGAGACGGAATCTAAAACAAAAATCCATAAAATCACATTGTATGATTTTTAAGTAATTCATTTGCTGGGCCAATTGTGCGCCGCCCTATGGGACTCCCAACCACAGCCAGATATGACACAGCTTGGATACAAACCAAGGACCGCAGTGCCTTAGACCACTGTGCCACTCGGGAGCTCATTGCTGTGATTATTCCTATAGGTGAGTTGATCTGATCATGATTCATGAGTAATGTTGGCCACCAATATGGAAAGTCCATATTGATATCAGTTTCATACTTTTTTTAAAATTTGATATCGATATCATATCGGAATATAAAAACATGTGTAGGCGTACTTGCTGTTTACCCCTTTTGTTTCAGTGTCATTCATTTTAAAATGCGTTTCATCTTCCTAATAAGCCACCATAACATTGTTGTTGTGTTTTCCTTATCAGAAACCGTATTTCGCTTGTCGTCATTTTGATGAGAGATCAAATTTAGCACACAAAAAGCTAGCTAGATCGCAGCTGTATGGATAAACCAAATATCCTTTCAGCAGTCACATTATAGATACACACGGTGAGGCAGGGCTTAACGTGACCATGCCCCGGAAGAGGACACATCCGTAGGATACTCCCGTTACTCCTATGATAAATGTCCTACTTTACTCATAACCCGACACAACGGCTGTTTTTTTTATCATACATTTGACATGCTTCCATGTCGTCTTAATCAACAAACTACATAATACCTAAAAACATTTTACATACTGTACTTTAGGATGATTTGGACATGATGGGCGAAAAAGGTCACAAAAGTCCAGTGGTGTAAAGTAGTGTATACTTTGACTTTTGATACTTAAGTACATTTTAGCAATTCCATGTACTTTTAATAGTTAAGTATATTTCAAACCAAATACTTTTAGACTTTTACTCAAGTAGTATTTTTACTTGAGTCATTTTCTATTAGGGTATCTTTACTTTTACTCAAGTTTGACAATTGAGTACTTTTTTCAACACTGCAAAAGTTACAAAAATAGAACTGCAGCAACATCCATTTCTAACATAACACACATTTCACATGCAATTCAAAGAATGGAGGATGCGGGCATCGATCCCGCTACCTCTCGCATGCTAAGCGAGCGCTCTACCATTTGAGCTAATCCCCCTGTGTTAAGGAGAGGGTATGTGATTTCTTGGTATGCCATCGTCAGCACCTGTACAACATTGAAATGATTCCGGCGGAAGTTTAGTGGCGAGGCCCTGTCCACAAAATAAAAAAATGGCGAGTGGAGTCGGGAGTGAGTATTATTTGTTATTGTTTGCTTGCTTGCAAATGCAGCTACAACGTACACATACATTTCAAATGTAATCAACAATATGTTTGCAGCTAGCTGGCTTTATACGTTATATTTGTCTAGTTAGCCTTCCTGGATTTTGTTAGCGCCGGGCAAGCTAGCTAGCTAAATTCCTAGCCGAATATGGTAAACAACAAAAACAAATATTGGGTTAGATTACCTAGCTAGCTAAGTGGTGATGTTATGCTTTTCTATTTTGCTAGATTGGACCTTTCTTTGCATTGACAAGATTGTAGCTTGCTGTTTAGCTAACTAGTTAGGTCAGAGCTCAAATCTAGGCTAAGGTTGGTTCCCCCATCACCCCTGCGCAGCGACCTGTCAAATCCAGGGATGCAAACTAGTCACATTTCGGCGAAATTCACCGTTTTGAATACAAAATAGGTGACTTACGTGATTCGTGTAGATCCGACGAGAAACGTTTTTTTTTGGGGGGGGGGGGGTTGGATCACTACTGGCTGTAAATGCACGAGTGATGCGCGTTTGTAGCTATACTGGATGTATCCAAGGCTCAGCCAGTCGTTCACATAACAACAGAATGCAGCGCAGCACGCGGCTGAAGAGAGAAGAGACAGCATCCGCGCGCGCTCTTCTGTCAAGGCAGCTTGCCAGTTACAGCAGCTTGTCCCCTGAACGATAACGAAGCGGTAACGTTAAGCTTGACCACGGAGAAGGTGATGAAGCGTACTTCATGAGTTGTAACTGACAAACTACTGGCATTTTGGAAAGTTTGAGGTGAGGGAGAAAGTGTGGTGGAACAACTATTAGCGTTGTATCTTGCTAGCTGGATCGAATTCTCCATTAGCTAGCCATAAAAATGTTTAGCAACATTATCCAATTTATCTGATCAAATAATTTAGTTTATGGTGTGAAAATGTGCTGGCCAAAAGTCGGACAGCTAAACGTTAGCTAGCTAACTTTACAACATCAGATTAACTAACATTAGTAACCTAACCAATTCGCTATAGTGTGAACTGGTATACGACTCCTTGCTGTTCCTCAAGTTTGATTTGTGTCTATAGTGGCCACTATACTAGAGCAAATATAGAATGCCAGTTTGTTTCATTCTGATTCTACTTTAAGATGTTTTTTTCCCCCCATGTGCAATATTTATGTGTGTGGTCACAAGCGTTCTATTATGAAGGCTGTCATGGCTAACTGCAATATTAGTGTATTGTTTTTTTCTTAAGACTTGAGTGTCATTTGCAGTAAAGTCTAGGCAACAAATAATATTGGATTGCTTCCTTTACATTTTTAGCTCTGAGTTAGGTTCACATGAACCACTTTTTATTTTACACACAGACTGATCATGAAGATCATATTCTTTGTTGTTTAATTAGTTAAAACCTCCATTTCCAACCTCCATGTTTCAATGCAAAAAAAAGTAACCTTTTTGGGCCCTCAGCATGTGAAACCAAACACTATAAAGGTGTGTTGTAATTTAACCTTTACTTTCACAAATACACACTTACTGTTTTAGTTTTAGAAAAAAAAATAGCTAATATGAAATATCACGTTCCCTCCGTCTGTTTCTGTAAAACTGTAACGGGACATATGGCAGTGTGTGAAACCAAACACTATAAAGGTGTGTTGTAATTTAACCTTTTGGTTTTAGAAAAAAAATAGCTAATATGAAATATACGTTCCTTATGTTTCCAAAACCGTACGGCAAGCGATGCGTGTTTATTTTATTTATTTAACAAGTCAGTTAAGAACAAATTCTTATTTTCAATGACAGCCTAGGAACAGTGGGTTAACTTCCTTGTTCAGGGGCAGAACAACAAATTTTTACCTTGTCAGCTCGAAGATTCCATCTTGTAACCTTTCTGTAACTAGTCCAACGCTTTTTCCCCCATTTTATTTTGTTACAAGGTGGGATTTAAATGGATTTCAATTGCCATTTTTCGTCAATGATCTGCACAAAATACTTTGTCAAAGTGGAAGAAAAATTCTAACATTTTGTTAAATATTTATGGAAAATAAAGCACTAATAAACTCAGCAAAAAAGAAACGTCCCTTTTTCAGGACCCTGTCTTTCAAAGATAATTCGTAAAAATCCATCCCCAGAAAACTTCACAGATCTTCATTATAAAGGGTTTAAACACAGTTTCCCATGCTTGTTCAATGGACCATAAACAATTAATGAACATGCACCTATGAAACGGTCGCGAAGGTCGTTATGAAAAAACAACACCTGCTCAGGATCGGTAAATCTGAACATCACACCTGCGGAACAGGTACAGGATGGCAACAACAACTGCCTGAGTTACACCAGGAATGCACAATCCCTCCATCAGTTTTCAGACTGTCCGCAATAGGCTGAGAGAGGCTGGACTGAGGGCTTGTAGGCCTGTTGCAAGGCAGGTCCTCACCAGACATCACAAAAAAATCAAGAGCACAAAAAGTGCTCTTCACTGACAAGTCGCGGTTTTGTCTCACCAGTGATGGTCGGAGTCGCGTTTATCGTTGAATGAATGAGTGTCACACCAAGGCCTGTACTCTGGAGGGAGATCGATTTGGAGGTGGAGGGTCCATCATGGTCTGGGGCGGTGTGTCACAGCATCATCGGACTGGGCTTGTTGTCATTGCAGGCAATCTCAACACTGTGCGTTACAGGGAAGACATCCTCCTCCCTCATGTGGTACCCTTCCTGCAGGCTCATCCTTATATGGCCCTCCTGCATGACAATGCCACCAGCCAAACTGCTCGTTCTGTGTCTGATTTCCTGCAAGACAGGAATGTCAGTGTTCTGCCATGGCCAGTGAAGATCCGGGATCGCAATCCCATTGAGCACGTCTGGGGCCTGTTGGATCGGAGGGTGAGGGCTAGAGCCATTCCACCCAGAAATGTCCGGGAACTCGCAGGTGCCTTGGTGGAAGAGTGGGGTAACATCTCACAGCAAGAACTGGCAAATCTGGTGCAGTCCATGAGGAGTAGATGCACTGCCGTACTGACTGTTCAAATTGATTTATATAGCCCTTCGTACATCAGCTGATATCTCAAAGTGCTGTACAGAAACCAAGCCTAAAACCCCAAACAGCAAGCAATGCAGGTGTAGAAGCACGGTGGCTAGGAAAAACTCCCTAGAAAGGCCAAAACCTAGGAAGAAACCTAGAGAGGAACCAGGCTATGTGGGGTGGCCAGTCCTCTTCTGGCTGTCCCGGGTGGAGATTATAACAGAACATGGCCAAGATGTTCAAATGTTCATAAATGACCAGCATGGTCAAATAATAATAATCACAGGCAGAACAGTTGAAATTGGAGCAACAGCACAGCCGGGTGAACTGGGAACAGCAAGGAGTCATCATGTTAGGGAATCCTGAGGCATGGTCCTAGGGCTCAGGTCCTCAGAGAGAGAGAAAGAAAGAGAGAATTAGAGAGAGCATACTTAAATTCACACAGGACACCGGATAGGACAGGAGAAGTACTCCAGATATAACAAACTGACCCTAGCCACCCGACACATGAACTACTGCAGCATAAATACTGGAGACTGAGACAAGAGGGGTCAGGAGACACTGTGGCTCCATCCGATGACACCCCCGGACAGGGCCAAACTGGAAGGAAATTTTGACCCCCCTTTGTTCAGGGACACACTATTCCATTTCTGTTAGTCACATTTTTGTGGAACTTGTTCAGTTTATGTCTCAGTTGTTGAATTCTGTTATGTTCATACAAATATTTACACATGTTAAGTTTGCAGACAATAAACGCAGTTGACAGTGAGAGGACGTTTATTTTTTTGCTGAGTTTATATCTTGATTACATAAATATTCAACCCCCTGAGTCAATACATGTTACAATCACCATTTGCCAGCGATTACAGCTGTGAACCTTTCTGGGTAAGTCTCTAAGACCGTTGCGGAAAATGGATTGTACAATATTTGCACATTATTCTTTAAAAAACTCTTCTAGCTCCGTCAAATTTGTTGTTGATCACTGATCACAGCCATTTTTAAGTCTTGCCATAGATTGTCAAGCAGATTTAAGTCACAACTGTAACTGGGCCACTCAGGAACATTCAATGTTGTCATGGTAAGCAACTCCTGTGTATATAGGCCGTCATTGAAAATAATAGTTTGTTCTTAATTGACTTGCCTAGTTAAAATAAGGTCAAATAAAAATATTTTTTAAATATCTCCAGTGACGAAGATTATGTTGCATCCCTACACGATCTCCAGACCACTTAAAGTTAAATCATAGGGACATTTTTTATATTACCCACTGATAGAACATTTGTTTTACCTTTATTTAACCAGGCAAGTCAGTTAAGAACAAATTCTTATTTTCAATGACGGCCTGGGAACAGTGGGTTTAACTGCCTGTTCAGGGGCAGAACAACAGATTTGTACCTTGTCAGCTCGGGGGTTTGAATTTGCAACCTTCCAGTTACTAGTCCAACGCTCTAACCACTAAGCTACCCTGCCGCCCCATACAGTGCCATCAGAAATTATTCACACCCCCTTGACTTTTTCCACATTGTTGTGTGAAAGCCTGAATTTAAAAAGGATTCAAATCTATTTTTATTTGTCACATGCGCCAAATACAACAGGTGTAGACCTTACAGTGAAATGTCTACTTAAGCCCTTATCTAACAATGCTTTAAGAAGTAAAGGGAAAAAATGTGTTAAGTAAAAATGAGAAAAAGTAACAAACAGCAGTGGTAACAGTAGCGAGGCTATATACAGGGTGTACCAGTAGAGTCAATGTGGAGGCTATATACAGGGTGTACCAGTAGAGTCAATGTGGAGGCTATATACAGGGTGTACCAGTAGAGTCAATGTGGAGGCAGTGTACCAGTAGAGTAATGTGTACCAGGTGGAGGCTATATACAGGGTGTAGAGTCCAGTAGACCAGTCAATGTGGAGGCTATATACAGGGTGTACCAGTAGAGTCAATGTGGAGGCTATATACAGGGTGTACCAGTAGAGTCAATGTGGAGGCGATGTACAGGGTGTACCAGTAGAGTCAATGTGGAGGCGATGTACAGGGTGTACCAGTAGAGTCAATGTGGAGGCTATATACAGGGTGTACCAGTAGAGTCAATGTGGAGGCGATGTACAGGGTGTACCAGTAGAGTCAATGTGGAGGCTAGGGTGTACCAGTAGAGTCAATGTGGAGGCTATCAATGTGGAGGCTATATACAGGGTGTACCAGTAGAGTCAATGTGGAGGCTATATACAGGGTGTACCAGTAGAGTCAATGTGGAGGCTATATACAGGGTGTACCAGTAGAGTCAATGTGGAGGCAGTAGAGTCAATGTGGAGGCTATATACAGGGTGTACCAGTAGAGTCAATGTGGAGGCGATGTACAGGGTGTACCAGTAGAGTCAATGGGAGGCTATACAGTAGAGTCAATGTGGAGGCTATATACAGGGTGTACCAGTAGAGTCAATGTGGGGTGTAGGCAATATATACAGGGTGTACCAGTAGAGTCAATGTGGAGGCTATATACAGGGTGTACCAGTAGAGTCAATGTGGAGGCTATATACAGGGTGTACCAGTAGAGTCAATGTGGAGGCGATGTACAGGGTGTACCAGTAGAGTCAATGTGGAGGCTATATACAGGGTGTACCAGTAGAGTCAATGTGGAGGCTATATCAATGTGGAGGCAGGGTGTACCAGTAGAGTCAATGTGGAGGCTATATACAGGGTGTACAGGAGTCAATGTGGAGGCCAGGGTGTAGAGAGTCAATGTGGAGGCTATATACAGGGTGTACCAGTAGAGTCAATGTGGAGGCTATATACAGGGTGTACCAGTAGAGTCAATGTGGAGGCTAGAGTCAATGTGGAGGCAGGGTGTACCAGTAGAGTCAATGTGGAGGCGATGTACAGGGTGTACCAGTAGAGTCAATGTGGAGGCTATATACAGGGTGTACCAGTAGAGTAAATGTGGAGGCGATGTACAGGGTGTACCAGTAGAGTCAATGTGGAGGCTATATACAGGGTGTACCAGTAGAGTCAATGTGGAGGCGATGTACAGGGTGTGTAGAGTCACCAGGGTGTACCAGTAGAGTCAATGTGGAGGCGATGTACAGGGTGTACCAGTAGAGTCAATGTGGAGGCGATATACAGTACAGGGTGTACCAGGAGGCTATATACAGGGTGTACCAGTAGAGTCAATGTGGAGGCTATATGTACCAGTAGAGTCAATGTGGAGGCTATATACAGGGTGTACCAGTAGAGTCAATGTGGAGGCTATATACAGGGTGTACCAGTAGAGTCAATGTGGAGGCTATATACAGGGTGTACCAGTAGAGTCAATGTGGAGGCTATGTGTACCAGTAGAGTCAATGTGGAGGCTATGTACAGGGTGTACCAGTAGAGTCAATGTGGAGGCGATGTACAGGGTGTACCAGTAGAGTCAATGTGGAGGCGATGTACAGGGTGTACCAGTAGAGTCAATGTGGAGGCTATATACAGGGTGTACCAGTAGAGTCAATGTGGAGGCTATGTACAGGGTGTACCAGTAGAGTCAATGTGGAGGCGATGTACAGGGTGTACCAGTAGAGTCAATGTGGAGGCGATGTACAGGGTGTAGCAGTAGAGTCAATGTGGAGGCGATGTACAGGGTGTACCAGTAGAGTCAATGTGGAGGCTATATACAGGGTGTACCAGTAGAGTCAATGTGGAGGCTATATACAGGGTGTACCAGTAGAGTCAATGTGGAGGCTATATACAGGGTGTACCAGTAGAGTCAATGTGGAGGCTATATACAGGGTGTACCAGTAGAGTCAATGTGGAGGCTATATACAGGGTGTACCAGTAGAGTCAATGTGGAGGCTATATACAGGGTGTACCAGTAGAGTCAATGTGCTGGGGCACCGGTAGTCAGGGTAATTGAGGTAATATGTACATGTAGGTAGAGTTAAAGTGACTATGCATGGATTATAAACAGAGTAGCAGCAGTGTAAAAGAGGGGTCTGGGTAGCCCTTTGATTAGCTGTTCAGGAGTCTTATGGCTTGGCAGTAGAAGCTGTTAAGAAGCCTTTTGGACCTCGACTTGGTGCTCCGGTACCACTTGCCGTGTGGTAGCAGAGAGAACAGTTTATGACTAGAGGGGCTGGAGTCTTCGACCATTTTTAGGGCCTTCCTCTGACACTGCCTGGTATAGGAGGTCCTGGATGGCAGGAAGCTTGGCCCCAGTGAATTACTGGGCCGTACGCACTACCCTCTGTAGTGCCTTGCAGTCGGAGGCCAAGCAGTTGCCACACCAGGCAGTGATGCAACCAGTCAGGATGGTGCAGTTGTAGAACCTTTTGAGGACCTGAGGACCAATTCCAAATCTGTTCAGTCTTGAGGGGGTATAGGCTTTGCAGTGTCCTCTTCACAACTGTCTTAGTGTGTTTGAACCATGATAGTTTGTTGGTGATATGGACACCCTAGAACTTGAAGCTCTCAAACTGTTCTGCTACAGCCCGTCGATGAGAATTGGAGAATGCTCGGTCCTCCTTTTCCTGTTGTCCACAATCATCTCCTTTGTCTTGATCACGTTGCGGGAGAGGTTTTTGTCCTGGCACCACATGGCCAGGTCTCTGACCACCTCCCTATGAGCTGTCTCATCGTTGTCGGTGGTCAGGCCAACCACTGTAGTCTTCGGGCAAACTTGATGATGGTGTTGGGGTTGTGCATGGCCATGCAGTCATGAGCGAACAGGGAGTACAGGAGGGGACTGAGCATGCACCCGAGGGGCCCCCATGCTGAGGATCAGCGTGGCAGATGTGTTGTTCCCTACCCTTACCACCTGGGGGCTGCCCGTCAGGAAGTCCAGGATCCAGTTGTAGAGGGAGGTATTTAGTCCCAGGGTCTTTAGCGTAGTGATGAACTTTGAGGGCACTATGGTGTTGAACGCTTAGCTGTAGTCAATGAATAGCATTCTCACATAGGTGTTCCTTTTGTCCAGTTGGGAAGGGGCAGTGTGGAGTGCAATAGAGATTGCGTCATCTGTGGATCTGTGGGGTCGGTATGCAAATTGGAGTGGGTCTAGTGTTTCTGGGATAATGTTGTTGATGTGAGCCATGACCAGCCTTTCAAAGCACTTCATGGCTACAGACGTGAGTGCTACGGGTCGGTAGTGATTAAGGTAGGTTACCTTAGTATTCTTGGGCACAGGGACTATGGTGGTCTGCTTGAAACATGTTGCTATTACAGACTCAGTCAGGGACAGGTTGAAAATGTTAGTGAAGACAGTTGCCAGTTGGTCAGCGCATGCTTAGAGTACTAGTCCTGGTAATCCGCCTGGCCCTGCAGCCTTGTGAATGTTGACCTGTTTACAGGTCTTACATCGGCTACGGAGAGGTTGATCACACAGTCGTCCGGAACAGCTGATGCTCTAATGCATGTTTCAGTGTTACTTGCCAAGAAGCGAGCATAGAAATAATTTAGCTCGCCTGGTAGGTTCGTGTCACTGGACAGCTCGTGGCAGTGCTTCCCTCTGTAGTCTGTAATAGTTTGCCAGCCCTGCCACATCCAACGAGCGTCACAGCCAGTGTAGTACGATTCAATCTTAGTCCTGTATTGATGCTTTGCCTGTTTGATAGTTAAATATAGATTTTGGGTCGCCGGTTTACAAATAATATCCAATATTGTCAAAGTGGAATTATGTTTTAAAAAATATTTACAAATTAATAAAAAATTAAAAGCTGAAACGTCTTCAGTCAACAAGTATTCGACCCCTTTGTTATGGCCAGCCTAAAGTTCAGGAGTAATAATTTGCTTAACAAGTCACATGGACTTACTCTGTGTGCAATAATAATGTTATAACATGATTTTTGAATGACTACCTCATCCTTAATTACACTTTGGTTGGTGTATCAATACAAAGATGCATGTGTCCTTCCTAACCTAGTTGCAGGAGAGGAAGGAAACCGCTCAGGGATTTCACCATGAGGCCAATGGTACTTAAGAGAGTTTAATGGCTGTGATAGGATAAAACTGAGGATGGACCAACAACAAAAGTACGTAATGTTACAATTCCAAAGCTATACGATACCACAGAGAACACGTTAATTATCACACACCTTGGATAATATTTGCAATGTTGTACTTCTTGTTTGCCAAACTCTCCCCTGTAACTATTCCCCAGGTCGTTGCTGTAAATGAGAAACTGGTAAAATAACGGATAAATAAAATCATCCACAATACTAACCTAAATGACAGAGTGAAAAGGAGGAAGCCTTTACAGAATAAAAATATTCCAAAACATGCATCCTGTTTGCAAAAAGGTACTAAAATAAAAATGCAACAATTTGGCAAAGAAATACATTTTATGTCCTGAAAAGAAAGCGTTATGTTTGGGGCAAATACAACACAACACGCCACTGAGTACCACTCTTAATATTTTCAAGCATGGTGGTGTCTGCATTATGTTATGGGTATGCTTGTCATCAGCAAGGACTAGGGAGCGATTAAAAATAATAATAATAATAAATTGAATAGCGCTAAGCACAGGCAAAATCCTAGAGGAAAACATTTATTCAGTCTGCTTTCCAGTAGACAATGGGGGGAAAATTCCCCTTTCAGCAGGACAGTAACCTCTGTCCTGCTGAAAGCGGTTTCTAAACTAACCGTCATGCAATCCCTTCTCAAAGTCGGGGTACCTGCCTATTTTCCTCAAAAGTACGTAGTGTTACAATTCCAAAGCTATACGATACTACAGAGAACACGTTAATTATCACACATCTTGGAAAATATTTGCAATATTGTACTTCTTGTTTGCGAAATTCATGCCAAGGTTCCGTTTTTGAGCAGGTGCCCGATTGATTCCCATTCACTACTTGAAGGAGAGCTCTCCTTGTCCCAGAATGCAAAGCTTGGCCAATTGACGATGCACTGTCAACGTACACAATGGCCATTAATACGATTCAAATAGTTTCCCATCTCAACGGTATCTCTGTGTGAAAGAAAAGTGCCCTGGGCAGATACGAACTGCAAGTTGAACTCATGTGAGAGAGACTCTTACATTTATATCACAGTTTGTTTAGCCGATTGCTAGCTAGCTACTTCACGTGCTGGTATTGTTGTGTGTAGCTATGTTTTCTAGCTACCTAACTAGCTAGCCAGCCCAGAGAGACAGCATTGTGTTGTGGGTTTTGTAGTAGACTTGAGCTGCAACAGATTTCCCAAGAAGATTTTCACATTTCTTATAATGACAACGTGAAACATTTGTTCACAAAAATAGTTATCACATATTTTTTATTTTATTTTTTATTTCACCTTTATTTAACCAGGTAGGCTAGTTGAGAACAAGTTCTCATTTGCACCTGCGACCTGGCCAAGATAAAGCATAGCAGTGTGAACAGACAACACAGAGTTACACATGGAGTAAACAATTAACAAGTCAATAACACAGTAGAGAAAAAAAGGGGGAGTCTTTATACAATGTGTGCAAAAGGCATGAGGAGGTAGGCGAATAATTACAATTTTGCAGATTAACACTGGAGTGATAAATGATCAGATGGTCATGTACAGGTAGAGATATTGGTGTGCAAAAGAGCAGAAAAGTAAATAAATAAATAAATAAAAACAGTATGGGGATGAGGTAGGGAATCGCCCGCAGCAAGAGCAACATCATTGATATATACAGAGAAAGGAGTCGGCCCGAGAATTGAACCCTGTGGCACCCCCATAGAGACTGCCAGAGGACCGGACAGCATGCCCTCCGATTTGACACACTGAACTCTGTCTGCAAAGTAATTGGTGAACCAGGCAAGGCAGTCATCCGAAAAACCGAGGCTACTGAGTCTGCCGATAAGAATATGGTGATTGACAGAGTCGAAAGCCTTGGCACGGTCGATGAAGACGGCTGCACAGTACTGTCTTTTATCGATGGCGGTTATGGTATCGTTTAGTACCTTGAGTGTGGCTGAGGTGCACCCGTGACCGGCTCGGAAACCAGATTGCACAGCGGAGAAGGTACGGTGGGATCCGAGATGGTCAGTGACCTGTTTGTTGACTTGGCTTTCGAAGACCTTAGATAGGCAGGGCAGGATGGATATAGGTCTGTAACAGTTTGGGTCCAGGGTGTCTGCCCTTTGAAGAGGGGGATGACTGCGGCAGCTTTCCAATCCTTGGGGATCTCAGACGATATGAAAGAGAGGTTGAACAGGCTGGTAATAGGGGTTGCGACAATGGCGGCAGATAGTTTCAGAAATAGAGGGTCCAGATTGTCAAGCCCAGCTGATTTCTACGGGTCCAGGTTTTGCAGCTCTTTCAGAACATCTGCTATCTGGATTTGGGTAAAGGAAAACCTGGAGAGGCTTGGGCGAGGAGCTGCGGGGGGGGCGGAGCTGTTGGCCGAGGTTGGAGTAGCCAGGCGGAAGGCATGGCCAGCCGTTGAGAAATGCTTATTTAAGTTTTCGATAATCATGGATTTATCGGGGGTGACCGTGTTACCTAGCCTCAGTGCAGTGGGCAGCTGGGAGGAGGTGCTCTTGTTCTCCATGGACTTCACAGTGTCCCAGAACTTTTTGGAGTTGGAGCTACAGGATGCAAACTTCTGCCTGAAGAAGCTGGCCTTAGCTTTCCTGACTGACTGCGTGTATTAGTTCCTGACTTCCCTGAACAGTTGCATATCACGGGGACTATTCGATGCTATTGCAGTCCGCCACAGGATGTTTTTGTGCTGGTCGAGGGCAGTCAGGTCTGGAGTGAACCAAGGGCTGTATCTGTTCTTAGTTCTGCATTTTTTAAACGGAGCATGCTTATCTAAAATGGTGAGGAAGTTACTTTTAAAGAATGACCAGGCATCCTCAACTGACGGGATGAGGTCAATGTCCTTCCAGGATACCCGGGCCAGGTCGATTAGAAAGGCCTGCTCACAGAAGTGTTTTAGGGAGCGTTTGACAGTGATGAGGGGTGGTCGTTTGACTGCGGCTCCGTAGCGGATACAGGCAATGAGGCAGTGATCGCTGAGATCCTGGTTGAAGACAGCGGAGGTGTATTTGGAGGGCCAGTTGGTCAGGATGATGTCTATGAGGGTGCCCTTGTTTACAGAGTTAGGGTTGTACCTGGTGGGTTCCTTGATGATTTGTGTGAGATTGAGGGCATCTAGCTTAGATTGTAGGACTGCCGGGGTGTTAAGCATATCCCAGTTTAGGTCACCTAACAGAACAAACTCTGAAGCTAGATGCGGGGCGATCAATTCACAAATGGTGTCCAGGGCACAGCTGGGAGCTGAGGGGGGTCGGTAGCAGGCGGCAACAGTGAGAGACTTATTTCTGGAGAGAGTAATTTTCAAAATTAGTAGTTCGAACTGTGTGGGTATAGACCTGGAAAGTATGACATTACTTTGACATTACTTTGCAGGCTATCTCTTCAGTAGATTGCAGCTCCTCCCCCTTTGGCAGTTCTATCTTGACGGAAGATGTTATAGTTGGGTATGGAAATCTCAGAATTTTTGGTGGCCTTCCTGAGCCAAGATTCAGACACGGCAAGGACATCAGGGTTAGCAGAGTGTGCTAAAGCAGTGAGTAAAACAAACTTAGGGAGGAGGCTTCTGATGTTGACATGCATTAAAACCAAGGCTTTTTCGATCCACATCACCCGCGGAACAGAGGAGTAGTATGAGGGTGCGGATAAAGGCTATCAAAACTGGTCGCCTAGAGCGTTGGGGACAGAGAATAAGAGGAGCAGGTTTCTGGGCATGGTAGAATATATTCAGGGCATAATGCGCAGACAGGGGTATGGTGGGGTGCGGGTACAGCGGAGGTAAGCCCAGGCACTGGGTGATGATGAGAGAGGTTTTATCTCTGGACATGCTGGTTGTAATGGGTGAGGTCACCGCATGTGTGGGAGGTGGGACAAAGGAGGTATCAGGGGTATGAAGAGTGGAACTAGGGGCTCCATTGTGAACTAAAACAATGATAACTAACCTGAACAACAGTATACAAGACATATTGACATTTGAGAGAGACATACAGCGAGACATACAGTAATCAGGTGTTGAATTGGGAAAGCTAGCTAAAACCGTAGGTGAGACAACAACAGCTAATCAGCTAGCACAACAACAGCAGGTAAAATGGCGTTGACTAGGCAACGGGGCCGACAGATAAAACAAACAAGCCGAATGGAGTACCGTGATTAATGGACAGTCCAGCGTGCATCAGCTATGTAGCCAAGAGATCAGTGTCCAGGGGGCAGCGGTGGATGGGGCAGGGAAGCTGGACTGGCGAGTGTTATCCAGGTTTTAAAAAACTAACAATGACTAAATAGCTTGTAGCTAGTTAGCTGGTTAGCTTCTGGAGGTTCTTGAGTGTGTTCTAAAAATAAAAAAATAATAGCGATTCCGTATCACATTGGGTGAGGCAGGTTTCCGGAAGGTATAAACAAATTTTAAAAAAACGAAAAGAGATAGAAAGTAAATATGGGTCCAGTGAGTGTTTGGGACGCGGCGATTCAGATGGTTAGCAGGTCTGTGCTAACAAGCTAACAGTTCGTAGGCCTGGGCTAAACAAGGTAGCAGTTAGCGGACCGGAGCTAGACAAGCTAGCAGTTTGCAGGCCGAATTAGCAAGCAAGGAGATAGCGAGGGCTAGAGAGTTAGCCTTTGGGGGACGTCGCGATGGGGTGAGTCTGTTTATTCCTCTTCATGCGGTGACATCGATAGACCGGTCGTGGGCCCGGGTATTGTAGCCCAGGAGTATGCTACAGTGGTAGCACAGGTGCTCTGGCCAGGCTAGCTTCAAGCTAAGTGGGTGGAAACGCTAGCCAGGAGTAATCATCCGGGGTTGCGGTTTAGCTAGATAGGTAGTTGTGAAGATCCAGCTGAAAAATGTTCCGTTTGCGGTGGGAATCCGGGGATGAATCCGGGGATGAAAAATAAATAGGTCCGTTATGCTCTGGTTAGAGTCGCGTTGTTCGAACTGGCGAGAGCTTTCCGGGCTAAAGGTTAACTGATGACCGGTTAGCTGAAGACCGCTAGCATAGCTGGTGGTTAGCTGGCTAGCTTCAGTTGAGAGGTTCCGGTTCCGAAGTAAATATAAATACTTTCGGAAAAATAGCTACATTGGGTGAGGCGGGTTGCAGGAGAGTATTTGGAAGCTTAGGTTTAGCAAAATGTTTTTAAAGAGATATGCGAAGAAAAATATGTAAAAACGAAAAAGAAACGATATATACAAGGGACACGACACGACAGGACGACTTACTGCTACGCCATCTTAGTGTTATTTAACACTATTAATCGTAGGAATTAGTGGTTTTGGGGTTTATTTATCCCTCCCGAGTGGCACAGTGGTCTAAGACACTGCATATCAGTGCAAGAGGCGCCACTGCAGTACCTGGTTTGAATCCAGGCTGCATCACATCTGGCTGTGATTGGGAGTCCCATAGGGTGGTGCAAAATTGGCCCCGCGTCATCTGGTCATTGTAAATCATTTGTTCTTAACTGACTTGCCTAGTTGAATAAAGGTAAAAAATATATAGGTTTTAACCATACTCCCCCGGCCAGAAGATACTATCGTCTATAGGAGCTAAAGGTAGTTAGCATCTATGTATGGGCTATTGCTAACCTACCTCTTCCAATCTTCATCATTTCCTTATCTCTGTCTTTATGTAGAACACAAGATGCTGTCCGTTGGCCCGACGGAACCTTGGTCATTGAGGGAGAAACTATGCCTAGCCTCCTCTGTTATGAGGAGCGGAGACCAAAACTGGTAAACAAACACACACTACCAACTTTTTCCCATCTGTCACTCTGTCTGCATCTACATGTTTTTCTTTCTCTAGTGTGCATTGTAAACTTTTCTACATGGTCATTTGTGTACACTTCTTGATTGTCCTCCTGCCTTTCAGGGTGTCTGTCAGCAGAGCCATCAAGCCTTTCTCAGAGCAAGGCCGCCCTCCAGACTGGTTTTCTCAGAAGGTATGAGACAGACACGCTGTGACACAACAATTAATCTCTGTCATGATGAACAAGGTTAAAAGGTCAGCTACTATATATGAGCACATGACCAAAAGCATGTGGACACCTGCTAGTCGAACATCTCATTCTAAAATTATGGACATTAATATGGAGTTGGTCCCCCATTTGCTGCTATAACAACCTCCACTCTTCTGGGGGGACATTCTTCCATTCAGCCATGAGCATTAGTGAGGTCGGCGCTGATGTTGGGCGATTAGGCCTGTCTCGAAGTCGGCGTTCCAATTCATCCTAAAGGTGTTCGAACCATGAAAAACAGCCCCAGACCATTATTCCTCGTCCACCAAACTTTACAGTTGTCACTATGCATTCGGCAGGTAGTGTTCTCCTGGTATCCACCAAACCCAGATTCGTCTGTCGGACTGCCAGATGGTGAAGCATGACTAATCACTCCGGAGAACGCTTTTCCACTGCTCCAAAGTCTAATGGTGCCGAGCTTTAAACCACTCCCAGCCGACGCTTGGCATTGCACATGGTGATCTTAGGCTTGTGTGCGCCTGCTCGGCCATGGAAACCCATTTCATGAAGCTCCCGACCAACAGTTATTGTGCTGACGTTGTTTCCAGAGGCAGTTTGGAACTCAGTAGTGAGTTATGCAACCAAGGACAGACTATTTTTACACACTACGCGCTTCAGCACTCGGCAGTCCCATTCTGTGAGCTTGTGTGGCCTACCACTTTGTGGCTGAGCTGTTGTTGCTCCTAGACGTTTCCAATTCATAATAACAGCACTTACAGTTGTTCAAGGCAGCTCTAGTGGGGCAGAAATTTGACAAACTGACTTGTTGGAAAGGTGGCATCCAATGACGGTGCCACTCTGAAAGTCACTGAGCTCTTGAGGAAGGCCATTCTACTGCCAATGTTTGTCTATGGAGGTTGCATGGCTGTGTACTCAATTTTATACACCTGTCAGCAACTGGTGTGGCTGAAATAGCCAAATCCACTAATTTGGAGGGGTGTCCACATACATTTGTGTGTATATATTATGTATATAACTTGCTGTCTGTGTCTCTGACCCCCACAGCACTGTGCCTCTCAGTACTCTGAGCTGCTGGAGACCACAGAGGCTCCAAAGTGAGTACACAAACACACACATGCACTTGATTGGAGTATTCTGTTGCGTAGGCAGCTCTCCAGCTGTCATCAGAGCAGTTCCCACGTAGTGTAATCGTGTGTCTAATGTACATTGCTGTTTCAGGCGTAAGCGTGGGGAAAAGGGTGAGGTGGTGGAGACCATCGAAGATGTAATCGTTCGAAGACTTACTGCTGAGAGGATAGAGGAGCTGAAGAAACTACTGAGAGACACACAGGACAAATACAGGTCAAGACATATGGGCACTCTTGCTCACACACCCATTCAATCTCTCACTCTGTCTTTCTGTCGCTCTCTCTCTCTTGTTATCTCTCTCACATTACACACACACACACACTCATGCACTCTCCCGCTCTCACACATTAAACCCATCGCGCTCAATGCATAGCCAATGTTTCTGTTCAAAGCCATTGTAGATGACAATGTGACCTCTACTTCCTGCTCTGACAGGAAGCTGAAGAAGGAGGTGGATCTGATCCAGACCGGACATCTGGACTCCCGGCTGGAGGATCTGTGGACAGAAGTATCACAGTAAGAAACCGGTCTGTCTGTCCACCTGTCCGTCTCTCGATTTGTGTCTGCATGTCTGTCTGTCCACCAGTGTCTTTGTGTTTATTTGTTGTATACACTACGTTGTGATTCAGAGTGTACATTCTGTACCAGATTTAGCAGTGAAGATTGTGTTTTAAAATGGTTTTGTTTGGAAGGAAAAAGAAGCAGGATGAGGATGAGGCAGATCTTAAGAGGAAGGCCACAGATACAGCCTATCAGGGTAAGCTTTGGCCTAATAGTAATAATAATCATCCAAATGTTTGGGCACCACTGATTGGACCAATGATTAAGCTCAGGAACTACTAGTGATAACAACCCGTACCCTCTGATCTCAGCTCGCCAAGCAGTTAAGAACACACCCAAGCGGGTGCCCAGTGTCACTGTACGCTCCCCTCTGGGTGCCAGTCCCACGAGCATGGAGGCACAGACAGATACCCCCACACCCCCAACAGACACAGCCATGCCCCAGGCAGAGGAGACCTCTGGCACTACTGTGGTAAGGGAAGGACCCAAGTACTGGTCATCATATGCCTGCTTTGTTTAGCTTTTTGTCTTCAACAGTTGTTGATGTGTGTATTGGTAGCAAATGACAAGTGACTTGCGTATTCTGTATTCAAGCACTGCCTTGCACTTCCATCAGCATGCACGAAATGGATCAAATACGGTATAAGAAAAATTATATCAGTATTGGAAGGAATACAGTGGAAGTGCTGTGGTCTATTAAATAGAGGAGGATGGGTTTTTGTCTCCCCCATTCTGTCCACGTAGGCCCAGGGGGGTGGCTGTGTTTCTACCAACGTCGGATGCTCCAATGGTGCTGCCTGAGGGAAGCCTTGGGTCTCTGGTAGATGACTCCTCACAGAAGAGGCTCCTTAGTCAGAAGTCCACGCCGCCTCCCTCCCCTCTCCTCTCAGAGCTGCTGAAAAAAGGAAGCCTGATTTCTGCTAGCCCCAGACTGGTGAGAAATACAGAGGGATTTAAAAAATGGATGATTTGCAGTAATAAGGGATGAAAGTATTGGATTATTTTGTGTTATATTGGATTATATTGGGTGGATCTGTTTTAGGGAGAGAGTCCAGATTAAGTTTGACTTCACAAGCTACTGGTGTTGGAAATGTTTCAACTTGATCACTCTCTTGTTGCTGAGAATTTTGCTGCACCGCAGGAAATGCAGATAAACTCCGTGATTTACATAAATTCACTGAAAACCCACACTAACGCATGGTTATATTAAAGCGACAATCAGCAGTTTCCACATATTTTTTTGACTTCTAAATTAATGATATGTACCCATTGATTCTTGAAGAATATAACTTCTAAATGCCTCATGAGCTTAGTTCAACTGTCATACCCCAAATATAATCTTGTTTAACTCCAATATTTGTAAATAAAGCAAATGTAAACGGCATAGTCTCAAAATATGGTTAAAACTATGATTTTTGACGTAATGGATGGTCAATCCTTGCATCCATAACTCTGTCTATGCATTTTAGAGTGGTTACATTTCTCCAGCCCCATCCATCAGCTTTTTATCGAAACAAACTGTATTGTTTCAACTGCGAATTTCCCCTTTAACAATATTGCACTTTTCATGTAGCCCACTTTTGGCCAGATAATAGGCTAACCACATCACGCAAAATTATGGACTAAACATTCAATACCTGTTGCTACAGAATTCAATTTCTGTGACCATAAAGGTCCAATTCAGATCCTACATCTGTACCAAGCAGCTCAGTAAAAACAGTTGAATCAGGGATATTGTGTGTTGTTGATGTAATCTCTCTGGGTCAGGTGGTGGAGGGGGATGTTGCTGTTGCAGGACTGGCTAATGGAGGAGTTCCCACTACAACCCTTGATATCCCAGCAGGCTTTGAGGTCGCCTGCTCTGGTAACTATAGCAACCGTGATATAACCCGACTCGCTAGCTGGCTGGCTGTTACGTGTTTGGGTTGATTGGTATTTTAGTTGAGTGCTATATGTGCTGGTGTGTGCTTCTGTGCTTTAATTGTTTTTTTTAGAAGCAAAGTGTGTGACTTGGTCCTTTTATTAGATGTAGTTTGTTGTGTCCAACAGGAAACATTACGCCCCCACTGCCCCACCCAACACAGTTTAAAACTGTCTCTCATCTGTTTCTCCTCCCCTCTCTCCCAAACTGTCTGTCATTGTTTCTCTCTCTCTCTCCTACACTGTCTGCCTGTCAGTGTTTCTCTCTTCCTCCCACACTGTCAATCTGTCAGTGTTTCTCTCTAAACCCAGCTGTCTCTCTCCCACATTATCTGTCAGTGTTTCTCTCTAAACCCAGCTGTCTCTCTCTCCCACATTATCTGTCAGTGTTTCTCTCTAAACCCAGCTGTCTCTCTCCCACATTGTCAGTGTTTTCTCTAAACCCAGCTGTCTCTCTCTCCCACATTATCTGTCAGTGTTTCTCTCTAAACCCAGCTGTCTCTCTCTCCCACATTGTCTGTCAGTGTTTCTCTCTAAACCCAGCTGTCTCTCTCCCACATTATCTGTCAGTGTTTCTCTCTAAACCCAGCTGTCTCTCTCGCTCTAGAAGGGGAAGGAATATCTACAGTGGCAAGAAAAAGTATGTTGAACCCTTTGGAACTACCTGGATTTCTGCATACATTGGTCATAAAATTTGATCTGATCTTCATCTAAGTCACAACAATAGACAAACACAGTCTGCTTTATTAAACTAATAACACACAAGCAATGATATGTTTTAATGTTTTTATTGAACATCATGTAAACATTCAATGTGGAGGGTGGGAAAAGTATGTGAACCCTTGGATTTAATATCTGGTTGACCCTCCTTTGGCAGCAGTAAACTCAACCAAACGTTTTCTGTAGTTGTGGATCAGACCTGCACAACGGTCAGGTGGAATTTTGGACCATTCATATTTACAAAACTGTTTCAGTTCAGCAATATTCTTAGGATGTCTGGTGTGAACTAGAGGTCGACCGATTATGATTTTTCAACGCCGATACCAATTATTGGAGGACCAAGAAAGCCGATACTGATTAATTTAGCCTCAAATAAATAATGAAACATGTTCAATTTGGTTTAAATAATGCAAAAACAGTTTGTTGGAGAATAAAGTAAAAGTGCAATATGTGCCATGTAAAAAAGCTAACATTTAATTTCCTTGCTTAGAACATGAGAACATATGAAAGCTGGTGATTCCTTTTAACATGAGTCTTCAATATTCCCAGGTTGTAGTTGTTATAGGAATTATAGGACTATTATGACTATTTCTATACAATTTGTATTTCATTGACCTTTGACTATTGGATGTTCTTATAGGCACTTTAGTATTGCCAGTGTAACAGTATAGCTTCCGTCCCTCTCCTCGCCCCTACCTGGGCTCGAACCAGGAACACATCAACAACAGCCACCCTCGAAGCAGCGTTACCCATGCAGAGTAAGGCGAACAACCACTCCAAGTCTCAGAGCGATTGACTTTGAAACGCTATTAGCACGCACCCCGCTAACTAGCTAGCCATTTCACATCTGTTACATCAGTCTAATCTCGGGAGTTGATAGGCTTGAAGTCATAAACAGCCCAATACTTGAAGCACAGCGAAGAGCTGCTGGCAAAACGCACTAAAGTGCTGTATGAATGAATGCTTACAAGCCTGCTGGTGCCTACCACCGCTCAGTCAGACTGCTCTATCAAATCATAGACTTAATTATAACATAATAACACACAGAAATACGAGCCTTTAGGTCATTAATATGGTCGAATCCGGAAACTATCATCTCGAAAACAAGACGTTATGTATTTTATCTAACAGGTGGCATCCCTAAGTCTAAATATTCCTGTTACATTGCACAACCTTCAATGTTATGTCATAAATACGTAAAATTCTGGCAAATTAGGCGGCCCAAACTGTTGCATATACACTGACTCTGCGTGCAATGAACGCAAGAGAAGTGACACAATTTCACCTGGTTAATATTGCCTGCTAACCTGGATTTCTTTTAGCTAAATATGCAGGGTTAAAAAATATATACTTCTGTGTATTGATTTTACTAAGAAATGCATTGATGTTTACGGTTAGGTACAGTCGTGCAACGATTGCTTTTTCCGCAAATGCGCTTTTGTTAAATCATCCCCCGTTTGGCGAAATTGGCTGTCTTTGTTTGGAAAAAATAGTTTTCACAGTTCGCAACGAGTCATGTTAGCAGGCAATATTAACTAAATATGCAGGTTTAAAAATATATACTTGTGTATTGATTTTAAGAAAGGTATTGATGTTTATGGTTAGGTACACGTTGGTGCAACGACGGTCCTTTTTCGCGAATATGCAAGGCATCGATTTATATGCAACGCAGGACACGCTAGATAAACTAGTAATATCATCAACCATGTGTAGTTAACTAGTGATTATGATTGATTTAATTGATTTAATTTAATGCTAGCTAGCAACTTACCTTGGCTTCTTAGTGCATTAGCGTAACAGGCAGTCTCCTCGTGGAGTGCAATGTAATCAGGTGGTTAGAGCATTGGGCTAGTTAACTGTAAGGTTGCAAGATTGAATCCCCAAGCTGACAAGGTAAAAATCTGTCATTTTGCCCCTGAACGAGGCAGTTAACCTACCGTTCCTAGGCCGTCATTGAAAATAAGAATGTGTTCTTAACTGACTTGGCTAGCTAAATAAAGGTGTTTTAAAAAATCGGCTAAATCGGTATCCAAAAATACCGATTTCCGATTGTTAGGAAAACTTGAAATCGGCCCTAATTAATTGGCCATTCCAATTAATCGGTCGACCTCTAGTGTGAACTGCTCTCGAGGTCATGCCACAGCATTTTAAATCGGATTGAAGTCAGGACTCTAACTGGGCCACTCCAGAAGGCATATTTTCTTCAGTTGAAGCCATTCTGTTGTTGATTTACTTCAGTGTTTTGGGTCGTTGTCCTGTTGCATCACCCAACTTCTGTGTATTGATAGCCTTACATTCTCCTGAAAAATTTATTGGGAATTCATTTTTCTGTCGATGAGAGCAAGTTGTCCAGGCCTTGTGGCAGCAAAGCAGTCCCAAACCATGATGCTCCCTCCACCATACTTTACAGTTGGGATGAGGTTTTGATGTTGGTGTGCTGGTCCTTTTTTTTTCTCCACACATAATGTTGTGTGTTCCTTCCAAACAACTCAACTGGAGTTTCCTCTGCCCACAGAATATTTTGCCAGAAGCGCTGTGGACCATCCAGGTTCTCTTTTACGAACTTCAGACATGCAGCAGTGGGTTCTTCTGTGGTGTCCTCCCATGAACAACATTCTTATTTAGTGTTTTTTTGTATCGTAGACTCGTCAACAGAGATGTTAGCATGTTCCAGAGATTTCTGTAAGTCTTTAGCTGACACTCTAGGATTCTTCTTAACCTCATTGAGCATTCTGCACTGTGCTCTCTCTAGGGAGAGTACCAACAGTGCTGAACTTTCTCCATTTACAGACAATTTGTCTCACTGTACTGATGAACATCAAGGCTTTTAGAGATACTTTTGTAACCCTTTCTAGCTTTATGCAAGTCAACAATTCTTAATCTTAGGTCTTCTGAGATCTCTTTTGTTCGAGGCATGGTTCACATCAGGCAATGCTTCTTGTGAATAGCAAACTCAAATTTTGTGAGTTTTTAAATAGGGCAGGGCAGCTCTAACCAACATCTCCAATCTCGTCTCATTGATTGGACCCCAAGTTAGCTGACTCCAATTAGCTTTTGGAGAAGTCATTAACCTCGGGGTTCACATACTGTACTTTTCTAACCTACACTGTGAATGTTTAAATTATGTATTCGATATGGACAAGAAAAATACAATAATTTGTGTGTTATTAGTTTAAGCACACTGTCTATTGGTGTGACTAAGATGAAGATCAGATTACATTTTCTGACTAATTTATGCAGAAATCCAGGTTATTCCAAAGGGTTCACATACTTTTTCTTGCACTGTATGTAAAGAGGAACATGCATCTGATTTCTACTCCCAGTGATACCGGTGTACTATTTGTGGTGACACATGCCTCTTTCTCTCTCTCTCTGTCTCTCTGTCTCTGTGTGTGTGTTCAGTCGGAGAGGCGGTAGTGAAAGCAGAGCTGGGTGAGGAGTTGGAGCTAGTGAAGGAGGCGGGGCTAGTGGAGGAGGACCTGGTAGCTGTTTCCTACATGGGGGATGAGCTGGACCTTGAGACAGTCGGAGACATCATCGCCATCATAGAGGAGAAGGTAAATAGTGTGGGGGGGTGCAGCTTTTGACCTAAATATCTCTGTAGTAAGCGGTCTTGTTTGTGCGCACTCATCACAGTCCTCTCTCTGTGTGTGTATCTCTTTCTCTCTGTCTGTCTGTATTCCTCAGGTGGATGACTCTGTGGAAGCTCTAGATGCTGCAGCAGTGGAGGCTGCTCTCTCTCTCTGTGAGGAGGCTGTTTCTGCCGGCCACTCCCTCTCAGGCCCCTGGGAGGCCCATGACTTGAAGTCCTCAGAGCCTGGGCCCACGGTTCAGTCTGACCCCACACAGGGGCTTCAGGGTGGAACGGGAGCTAACCCTGGGGTCCTGGAGCCAGATACAGAGAGTGGAAGGGGGGAAGCCAAGGAGGGATTAGAAACAGTGGGGACAGGCGTTGCTCCTTCTGTTGCCGCTGACGACAGCCTGGCAGGAAGTGAGGTCACAGAGGAAGGAGTTCTCACGGTGGAAGGAAGCCTAAGCACAGCTGTGAAGACTGAGAATGAGGAGTGGACCCAGCCAGAACCAAACACACCCTGCCTAGACTCAGAAGACAGTTCTGGATCAGGGAAAGAGTCCAAGGTAATTGACCTCTTTTCAGTAACACTCACACATGCACCTTTACCAGGTGCAGTTGAATTATCATCTCTCCTTGTGTATTTGTATGTAGGAAGTGAAGGATGAGGATGGAGGGAGCGACGGGGATCCTGATGAAGAGGTGGAGATGAAAGAGGAGTGTGGAGAGGGGGAGGGGCCCTACCTATCAGAAGTAGAACCGGCAGCCAGTGAGAGTGAGGATGGCTATGGCCCATCCTCCCAACGCTACACCACAGCTGATTCGCTAGCCAGCAGCCCCGCCTCTTCTCAGTTGTAAGTTTCCAACCCTGGTCCTTGTATCCATGGCAACTCTTAATCTGAACATGCCATCACAAGCCTGAATAAAGCCAGTCAACTCGACCCTTAAAAATGCTTTTTGACCTATCCCCAAGACGAGGGGTGGTTTCTCTGTAGTAAGCTATCTTGTGGGCTTTTGTGCACTATCATCACAATCCTGCCTGTCTCTCTCCCTCTACCATTCACCTACCCTCCTGTCTGTGGATCTCCCTCTCAGCTCGATATGTGGGGAGGATCAGGAGGCCGTTCAGGCTCAGAAGATCTGGAAGAAAGCCATCATGCTGGTGTGGAGAGCAGCAGCCAATCACAGGTCAGCTCTTAGACACATTGGCTGTTATTGGGCACATGGTTAAGGCACTGTAGGGTTTGCCTGATCTGTTGTTGTTATCTGTGACAGGTATGCCAGTGTGTTCCTCCAGTCTGTGTCTGATGACATCGCCCCTGGTTACCACAGCATTGTACACAGGTGAGAGTGCTATAAGAGAAAACCGCTTGTTTGCTGAATTATATGTTATGTACATATGACAATAAAATCTATATGAACAATATAAGTACATACTAACCTTCCCCTCTAAAACACACACAACCACACACAGACCCATGGATCTGTCAGCCATCAAGAAGAGTATCGAGGCGGGTCAGATCCGTACGACTGCGGAGTTCCAGCGTGACATCATGCTGATGTTCCAGAACGCGGTGATGTACAACAGCTCTGACCACGATGTGTTCCACATGGCCCTGGAGATGCAGAGGGACGTTCTAGAACACGTGCAGCAGTTTCTGGCCACTCAGCTCATCATGCAGACCTCAGAGTCCTCTATCTCCACCAAGAGCCTCAGAGGCCGCGAGGGGGGCCGCAAACCGGGGGAGCCAGTGGAGAAGGTAAAACTAGACTAGACACACACCTCAGCATCGACACCAATGAGCCAAGACATAGGACAGACTCTGTACCCATCTCATGCCCCAATCTTATCTTGCCTCTCTCCTAACCTCCCTGCCATTACACTTCCTCTGTAGGAGCATGGAGCCTCTGTCTCCCCTCTCCATTGCTACTGTCTGTCTACTGTCTCTCCGTTACTACCGTCTGTCTACTGTGTCTCCGTTACTACTGTCTGTCTACTCTCTCCTCTCCGTTACTACCGTCTGTCTACTCTCTCCTCTCCGTTACTACCGTCTGTCTACTGTGTCTCCGTTACTACTGTCTGTCTACTCTCTCCTCTCCGTTACTACCGTCTGTCTACTCTCTCCTCTCCGTTACTACCGTCTGTCTACTGTCTTTCTCCTCTCCGTTCCTACTGTGTGTCTACTCTCTCCTCTCCGTTACTACTGTCTGTCTACTCTCTCCTCTCCGTTACTACTGTCTGTCTGCTGTGTCTCTGTTACTATCGTCTGTCTACTGTGTCTCCGTTACTACTGTCTGTCTACTCTCTCCTCTCCGTTACTACCGTCTGTCTACTCTCTGCTCTCCGTTACTACAGTCTGTCTGCTGTGTCTCTGTTACTATCGTCTGTCTGCTGTGTCTCCGTTACTACTATCTGTCTACTCTCTCCTCTCCGTTACTACTGTCTGTCTACTCTCTCCTCTCCGTTACTACAGTCTGTCCACTGTCTCCCCTCTCCGTTAGTACTGTCTGTCTACTGTCTCTCTCCTCTCCGTTAGTACCGTCTGTCTACTGTCTCTCTCCTCTCCGTTACTACTGTCTGTCTACTGTGTCTCTCCTCTCCGTTACTACTGTCTGTCTACTGTCTCTCTCCTCTCCGTTAGTACCGTCTGTCTACTGTCTCTCTCCTCTCCATTACTACTGTCTGTCTACTGTGTCTCCGTTAATACTGTGTCTACTCTGTTCTCTCCGTTACTACAGTCTGTCTACTGTCTCCCCTCTCCATTACTACCGTCTGTCTACTCTCTGCTCTCCGTTACTATCGTCTGTCTGCTGTGTCTCCGTTACTACTGTCTGTCTACTCTCTCCTCTCCGTTACTACAGTCTGTCTACTGTCTCCCCTCTCCGTTCCTACTGTCTGTCTACTGTCTCTCTCCTCTCCGTTACTACCGTCTGTCTACTCTCTGCTCTCCGTTACTACCGTCTGTCTACTGTCTCCCCTCTCCGTTCCTACTGTCTGTCTACTGTCTCTCTCCTCTCCGTTACTACAGTCTGTCTACTGTCTCCCCTCTCCGTTACTACCGTCTGTCTACTCTCTGCTCTCCGTTACTACCGTCTGTCTGCTGTGTCTCTGTTACTACTGTCTGTCTGCTGTGTCTCCATTACTACTGTCTGTCTACTCTCTCTTCTCCATTACTACTGTCTGTCTACTCTCTGCTCTCCGTTACTACCGTCTGTCTGCTGTGTCTCTGTTACTACTGTCTGTCTGCTGTGTCTCCATTACTACTGTCTGTCTACTCTCTCCTCTCCATTACTACCGTCTGTCTGCTGTGTCTCTGTTACTACTGTCTGTCTGCTGTGTCTCCATTACTACCGTCTGTCTACTCTCTGCTCTCCGTTACTACCGTCTGTCTACTCTCTCCGTTACTACCGTCTGTCTACTGTCTTTCTCCTCTCCGTTACTACCGTCTGTCTACTCTCTGCTCTCCGTTACTACCGTCTGTCTACTCTCTCCTCTCCGTTACTACCGTCTGTCTACTCTCTCCTCTCCGTTACTACCGTCTGTCTACTGTCTTTCTCCTCTCCGTTACTACCGTCTGTCTACTCTCTGCTCTCCGTTACTACCGTCTGTCTACTCTCTCCTCTCCGTTACTACCGTCTGTCTACTCTCTCCTCTCCGTTACTACCGTCTGTCTACTCTCTCCTCTCCGTTACTACCGTCTGTCTACTGTCTTTCTCCTCTCCGTTACTACCGTCTGTCTACTCTCTGCTCTCCGTTACTACCGTCTGTCTACTCTCTCCTCTCCGTTACTACAGTCTGTCTACTCTCTCCTCTCCGTTACTACCGTCTGTCTACTGTCTTTCTCCTCTCCGTTACTACTGTCTGTCTGCTGTGTCTCCATTACTACCGTCTGTCTACTCTCTCCTCTCCGTTACTACCGTCTGTCTACTCTCTGCTCTCCGTTACTACCGTCTGTCTACTCTCTCCTCTCCATTACTACCGTCTATCTACTCTCTGCTCTCCGTTACTACCGTCTGTCTGCTGTGTCTCTGTTACTACCGTCTGTCTGCTGTGTCTCTGTTACTACTGTCTGTCTGCTGTGTCTCCATTACTACTGTCTGTCTACTCTCTCCTCTCCATTACTACCGTCTGTCTACTCTCTGCTCTCCGTTACTATCGTCTGTCTGCTGTGTCTCCGTTACTACTGTCTGTCTACTCTCTCCTCTCCGTTACTACAGTCTGTCTACTGTCTCCCCTCTCCGTTAGTACCGTCTGTCTACTGTCTCTCTCCTCTTCGTTACTACTGTCTGTCTACTGTGTCTCCGTTAATACTGTCTGTCTACTGTCTCCCCTCTCCATTACTACAGTCTGTCTACTGTCTCCCCTCTCCGTTCCTACTGTCTGTCTGTCTCTCTCCTCTCCGTTACTACCGTCTGTCTACTCTCTGCTCTCCGTTACTACCGTCTGTCTGCTGTGTCTCTGTTACTACTGTTTGTCTACTCTCTCCTCTCCATTACTACCGTTTGTCTACTCTCTGCTCTCCGTTACTACCGTCTGTCTGCTGTGTCTCTGTTACTATCGTCTGTCTGCTGTGTCTCCGTTACTACCGTCTGTCTACTGTCTCTCCTCTCCGTTACTTCCGTCTGTCTCTCTCCTCTCAGTTACTACCGTCTGTCTACTGTCTCTCTCCTCTCCGTTACTACCATCTGTCTC
Organism: Oncorhynchus gorbuscha; assembly: GCF_021184085.1. Lineage (NCBI taxonomy): Eukaryota > Metazoa > Chordata > Actinopteri > Salmoniformes > Salmonidae > Oncorhynchus > Oncorhynchus gorbuscha. The sequence continues at coordinate 83,020,577 of NC_060185.1, forward strand.
TCTCCTCTCCGTTACTACTATCTGTCTACTGTCTCTCTCCTCTCCGTTACTACCGTCTGTCTACGCTCTCTCTCCTCTCCGTTAGTACCATCTGTCTACTGTCTCTCTCCTCTCCGTTACTACTGTCTGTCTACTGTCTCTCTCCTGTCCGTTACTACAGTCTGTCTACTGTCTCTCTCCTCTCCGTTAGTACCATCTGTCTGTCTCTCCTCTCCGTTACTACTGTCTGTCTACTGTCTCTCTCCTCTCTGTTACTACCGCCTGTCTACTGTCTCTCTCCTCTCCGTTACTACCGTCTGTCTACTGTCTCTCTCCTCTCCGTTACTACAGTATGTCTACTGTCTCCCCTCTCCGTTAGTACTGTCTGTCTACTGTCTCTCTCCTCTCCGTTAGTACCGTCTGTCTACTGTCTCTCTCCTCCCGTTACTACTGTCTGTCTACTGTGTCTCCGTTACTACTGTCTGTCTACTCTCTCCTCTCCGTTACTACTGTCTGTCTACTGTCTCTCTCCTCTCCATTACTACTGTCTGTCTACTGTGTCTCCGTTAATACTGTGTCTACTCTCTTCTCTCCGTTAATACAGTCTGTCTAATGTCTCCTCTCCGTTAGTACCGTCTGTCTACTGTCTCTCTCCTCTCCGTTACTACTGTCTGTCTACTGTGTCTCCGTTAATACGGTGTCTACTCTGTTCTCTCCGTTACTACAGTCTGTCTACTGTCTCCCCTCTCCATTACTACCGTCTGTCTACTCTCTGCTCTCCGTTACTATCGTCTGTCTGCTGTGTCTCCGTTACTACTGTCTGTCTACTCTCTCCTCTCCGTTACTACAGTCTGTCTACTGTCTCCCCTCTCCGTTCCTACAGTCTGTCTACTGTCTCCCCTCTCCGTTAGTACCGTCTGTCTACTCTCTGCTCTCCGTTACTATCGTCTGTCTGCTGTGTCTCCGTTACTACCGTCTGTCTACTCTCTGCTCTCTGTTACTACCGTCTGTCTGCTGTGTCTCTGTTACTATCGTCTGTCTGCTGTGTATCCGTTACTACCGTCTGTCTACTGTCTCTTCTCTCCGTTCCTACTGTCTGTCTGTCTCTCTCCTCTCCGTTACTACAGTCTGTCTACTGTCTCCCCTCTCCGTTAGTACCGTCTGTCTACTGTCTCTCTCCTCTCCGTTACTACCGTCTGTCTACTGTCTCTCTCCTCTCTGTTACTTCTGTCGCTCCCCTCTCCATTACTACCGTCTGTCTGCTGTCTCTCCCCTTTCTGTTACTACCATCTGTCTACTGTCTCTCCTCCATTACTACCGTTTGTCTACTGTCTCTCCTCTCCGTTACTACCGTCTGTCTACTGTCTCTCCTCTCCATTACTACCGTCTGTCTGCTGTCTCTCCCCTTTCTGTTACTACCATCTGTCTACTGTCTCTCCTCTCCGTTACTACCATCTGTCTACTGTCTCTCCTCTCCGTTACTACCGTCTGTCTACTGTCTCTCCTCTCCGTTACTACCATCTGTCTACTGTCTCTCCTCTCCGTTACTACCATCTGTCTACTGTCTCTCCTCTCCGTTACTACCATCTGTCTACTGTCTCTCCTCTCCGTTACTACCATCTGTCTACTGTCTCTCCTCTCCGTTACTACCATCTGTCTACTGTCTCTCCTCTCCGTTACTACCATCTGTCTGTCTACTGTCTCTCCTCTCCGTTACTAACCGTTTGTCTACTGTCGCTCCCCTCTCTGTTATTACCGTCTGTCTACTGACTCTCCTCTCCGTTACTACCGTCTGTCTACTGTCTCTCTCCTCTCAGTTACTACCGTCTGTCTACTGTCTCTCTCCTCTCTGTTACTTCTGTTCCTCTCCGTTTCTACCGTCTGTCTACTGTCTCTCTCCTCTCCGTTACTACCGTCTGTCTACTGTCTCTCTCCTCTCTGTTACTTCTGTCGCTCCCCTCTCCGTTACTACCATCTGTCTACTGTCTCTCCTCTCCATTACTACCGTCTGTCTACTGACTCTCCTCTCCGTTACTACTGTCTGTCTACTGTGTCTCCTCTCCATTACTACCGTCTGTCTACTGACTCTCTCCTCTCCGTTACTACCGTCTGTCTACTGTCTCTCTCCTCTCCGTTACTACCGTCTGTCTACTGTCTCTCCTCTCCGTTACTACCGTCTGTCTACTGTCTCTCCTCTCCATTACTACCGTCTGTCTACTGACTCTCCTCTCCGTTACTACTGTCTGTCTACTGTGTCTCCTCTCCATTACTACCGTCTGTCTACTGACTCTCTCCTCTCCGTTACTACCGTCTGTCTACTGTCTCTCTCTCTCTGTTACTTCTGTCTCTCCCCTCTCCGTTACTACCATCTGTCTACTGTCTCTCCTCTCCATTACTACTGTCTTTCTACTGTCTCTCTCCTCTCCATTACTACCGTCTGTCTACTGTCTCTCTCCTCTCCGTTACTACCGTCTGTCTACTGTCTCTCCTCTCCGTTACTACCGTCTGTCTGACTCTCCTCTCCATTACTACCGTCTGTCTACTGACTCTCCTCTCCGTTACTACTGTCTTTCTACTGTCTCTCTCCTCTCCATTACTACCGTCTGTCTACTGTTTCTCCTCTCCGTTACTACCGTCTGTCTACTGTTTCTCCTCTCCGTTACTACCGTCTGTCTACTGTCTCTCCTCTCCGTTACTACCGTCTGTCTACTGTCTCTCCTCTCCGTTACTACCGTCTGTCTACTGTCTCTCTCCTCTCCGTTACTACCGTCTGTCTACTGTCTCCCCTCTCCGTTACTACCGTCTGTCTACTGTCGCTCCCCTCTCCGTTACTACAGTCTGTCTACTGTCGCTCCCCTCTCTGTTACTACCGTCTGTCTACTGTCTCTCCTCTCCGTTACTACCGTCTGTCTACTGTCTCTCTCCTCTCCGTTACTACCGTCTGTCTACTGTCTCTCCTCTCCGTTACTACCGTCTGTCTACTGTCTCTCCTCTCCGTTACTACCGTCTGTCTACTGTCTCTCCTCTCCGTTACTACCGTCTGTCTACTGTCTCTCCTCTCCGTTACTACCGTCTGTCTACTGTCTCTCCTCTCCGTTACTACCATCTGTCTACTGTCTCTCCTCTCCGTTACTACCATCTGTCTACTGTCTCTCCTCTCCGTTACTACCATCTGTCTACTGTCTCTCCTCTCCGTTACTACCATCTGTCTACTGTCTCTCCTCTCCGTTACTACCATCTGTCTACTGTCTCTCCTCTCCGTTACTACCATCTGTCTACTGTCTCTCCTCTCCGTTACTAACCGTTTGTCTACTGTCGCTCCCCTCTCTGTTACTTCTGTTGCTCCCCTCCCCGTTATTACCGTCTGTCTACTGACTCTCCTCTCCGTTACTACCGTCTGTCTACTGTCTCTCTCCTCTCAGTTACTACCGTCTGTCTACTGTCTCTCTCCTCTCTGTTACTTCTGTCGCTCCCCTCTCCGTTTCTACCGTCTGTCTACTGTCTCTCTCCTCTCCGTTACTACCGTCTGTCTACTGTCTCTCTCCTCTCTGTTACTTCTGTCGCTCCCCTCTCCGTTACTACCATCTGTCTACTGTCTCTCCTCTCCATTACTACCGTCTGTCTACTGACTCTCCTCTCCGTTACTACTGTCTGTCTACTGTGTCTCCTCTCCATTACTACCGTCTGTCTACTGACTCTCTCCTCTCCGTTACTACCGTCTGTCTACTGTCTCTCTCCTCTCCGTTACTACCGTCTGTCTACTGTCTCTCCTCTCCGTTACTACCGTCTGTCTACTGTCTCTCCTCTCCATTACTACCGTCTGTCTACTGACTCTCCTCTCCGTTACTACTGTCTGTCTACTGTGTCTCCTCTCCATTACTACCGTCTGTCTACTGACTCTCTCCTCTCCGTTACTACCGTCTGTCTACTGTCTCTCTCCTCTCTGTTACTTCTGTCGCTCCCCTCTCCGTTACTACCATCTGTCTACTGTCTCTCCTCTCCATTACTACTGTCTTTCTACTGTCTCTCTCCTCTCCATTACTACCGTCTGTCTACTGTCTCTCTCCTCTCCGTTACTACCGTCTGTCTACTGTCTCTCCTCTCCGTTACTACCGTCTGTCTGACTCTCCTCTCCATTACTACCGTCTGTCTACTGACTCTCCTCTCCGTTACTACTGTCTTTCTACTGTCTCTCTCCTCTCCATTACTACCGTCTGTCTACTGTTTCTCCTCTCCGTTACTACCGTCTGTCTACTGTCTCTCCTCTCCGTTACTACCGTCTGTCTACTGTCTCTCCTCTCCGTTACTACCGTCTGTCTACTGTCTCTCTCCTCTCCGTTACTACCGTCTGTCTACTGTCTCCCCTCTCCGTTACTACCGTCTGTCTACTGTCTCTCCCCTCTCCGTTACTACAGTCTGTCTACTGTCGCTCCCCTCTCTGTTACTACCGTCTGTCTACTGTCTCTCCTCTCCGTTACTACCGTCTGTCTACTGTCTCTCTCCTCTCCGTTACTACCGTCTGTCTACTGTCTCTCCTCTCCGTTACTACCGTCTGTCTACTGTCTCTCCTCTCCGTTACTACCGTCTGTCTACTGTCTCTCCTCTCCGTTACTACCGTCTGTCTACTGTCTCTCTCCTCTCCGTTACTACCGTCTGTCTACTGTCTCTCCTCTCCGTTACTACCGTCTGTCTACTGTCTCTCCTCTCCGTTACTACCGTCTGTCTACTGTCTCTCCTCTCCGTTACTACCGTCTGTCTACTGTCTCTCCTCTCCGTTACTACCGTCTGTCTACTGTCTCTCCTCTCCGTTACTACCGTCTGTCTACTGTCTCTCTCCTCTCCGTTACTACCGTCTGTCTACTGTCTCTCCTCTCCGTTACTACCGTCTGTCTACTGTCTCTCCTCTCCGTTACTACCGTCTGTCTACTGTCTCTCTCCTCTCCGTTACTACCGTCTGTCTACTGTCTCTCTCCTCTCCGTTACTACCGTCTGTCTACTGTCTCTCCTCTCCGTTACTACCGTCTGTCTACTGTCTCTCCTCTCCGTTACTACCGTCTGTCTACTGTCTCTCTCCTCTCCGTTACTACCGTCTGTCTACTGTCTCTCCTCTCCGTTACTACCGTCTGTCTACTGTCTCTCCTCTCCGTTACTACCGTCTGTCTACTGTCTCTCCTCTCCGTTACTACCGTCTGTCTACTGTCTCTCTCCTCTCTGTTACTACCGTCTGTCTACTGTCTCTCCTCTCCGTTACTACCGTCTGTCTACTGTCTCTCCTCTCCGTTACTACCGTCTGTCTACTGTCTCTCCTCTCCGTTACTACCGTCTGTCTACTGTCTCTCCTCTCCGTTACTACCGTCTGTCTACTGTCTCTCCTCTCCGTTACTACCGTCTGTCTACTGTCTCTCCTCTCCGTTACTACCGTCTGTCTACTGTCTCTCTCCTCTCCGTTACTACCGTCTGTCTACTGTCTCCCCTCTCCGTTACTACCGTCTGTCTACTGTCTCTCTCCTCTCCGTTACTACCGTCTGTCTACTATCGCTCCCCTCTCCGTTACTACAGTCTGTCTACTGTCGCTCCCCTCTCCGTTACTACCGTCTGTCTACTGTCTCTCCTCTCCGTTACTACCGTCTGTCTACTGTCTCTCTCCTCTCCGTTACTACCGTCTGTCTACTGTCTCTCCTCTCCGTTACTACCGTCTGTCTACTGTCTCTCCCTCTCCGTTACTACCGTCTGTCTACTGTCTCTCTCCTCTCCGTTACTACCGTCTGTCTACTGTCTCTCCTCTCCGTTACTACCGTCTGTCTACTGTCTCTCCTCTCCGTTACTACCGTCTGTCTACTGTCTCTCCTCTCCGTTACTACCGTCTGTCTACTGTCTCTCTCCTCTCCGTTACTACCGTCTGTCTACTGTCTCTCTCTCTCCGTTACTACCGTCTGTCTACTGTCTCTCCTCTCCGTTACTACCGTCTGTCTACTGTCTCTCCCCTCTCCGTTACTACCGTCTGTCTACTGTCTCCTCTCCGTTACTACCGTCTGTCTACTCTCTCCCCCTCCGTTACTACCGTCTGTCTACTGTCTCTCCCCTCTCCGTTACTACCGTCTGTCTACTGTCTCCCTCTCCGTTACTACCGTCTGTCTACTGTCTCTCCTCCTCTCCGTTACTACCGTCTGTCTACTGTCGCTCCCCTCTCCGTTACTACAGTCTGTCTACTGTCTCTCCTCTCCGTTACTACCGTCTGTCTACTGTCGCTCCCCTCTCCGTTACTACCGTCTGTCTACTGTCGCTCCCCTCTCCGTTACTACCGTCTGTCTACTGTCGCTCCCCTCTCCGTTACTACCGTCTGTCTACTGTCGCTCCCCTCTCCGTTACTACCGTCTGTCTACTGTCTCTCTCCTCTCCGTTACTACCGTCTGTCTACTGTCTCTCCTCTCCGTTACTACCGTCTGTCTACTGTCTCTCTCCTCTCCGTTACTACCGTCTGTCTACTGTCTCTCCCCTCTCCGTTACTACCGTCTGTCTACTGTGTCTCCCCTCTCCGTTACTACAGTCTGTCTACTGTCGCTCCCCTCTCCGTTACTACTGTCTACTTTCTCCGTTACTACTGTCTCCGTTACTACTGTCTACTGTCTCTGTTACTACTGTCTGTCTCTGGTACTACTGTCTACTGTCTCCATTCCTATTGTCTACTGTCTCCGTTACTACTGTTTGTCTACTGTCGCTCCCCTCTCCGTTACTACTGTCTACTGTCGCTCCCCTCTCCGTTACTACTGTCTACTGTCGCTCCACTCTCCGTTACTACTGTCTACTGTCTCCGTTTCTACTGTCTACGTTACTACTGTCTACTGTCTCCGTTACTACTGTTTGTCTACCGTCGCTCCCCTCTCCGTTACTACTGTCTACTGTCGCTCCACTCTCCGTTACTACTGTCTCCGTTTCTACTGTCTACGTTACTACTGTCTACTGTCTCCATTCCTACTGTCTACTGTCTCCGTTACTACTGTTTGTCTACCGTCGCTCCCCTCTCCGTTACTACTGTCTACTGTCGCTCCACTCTCCGTTATTACTGTCTCCGTTTCTACTGTCTACGTTACTACTGTCTACTGTCTCCATTCCTACTGTCTGTTTCTGTTACTACTGTCTACTGTCGCTCCACTCTCCATTACTACTGTCTACTGTCTCCGTTACTACTGTTTGTCTACCGTCGCTCCCCTCTCCGTTACTACTGTCTACTGTCTCTCCTCTCTCCATTTCGACTGACTCCTGTGTTCTCACTTGACTGTCTGAATGTGTCTTATTTGTCTGACTGTACTTGTTTGTGTTGTTTACTCTGGATGTGTGTGTGTACAAGGGGTAAATGTTACTGTGTGTGTGTGTGTTTCTTTTCTCACTAACTGTTTGTCCTCCTACAGGACAGTGTCCCAATGGCCTCTCCCGCTTTCCTTCTCTCTCTTTTTGTAAGTATTCAGGTCAAAGGTCAAATCTCACCAGACTAAGCAGAGTGCACGCTCTGTTTCTACGTCACACTACCAAAACGTGGTCCTTCTGTAGCTCAGTTGGTAGAGCATGGCGCTTGTAACGCCAGGGTAGTGGGTTCGATTCCCGGGACCACCCATACGTAGAATGTATGCACACATGACTGTAAGTCGCTTTGGATAAAAGCGTCTGCTAAATGGCATATATTATTATTAAAACAAGTTTGCTACTCACACTGACTATAGTGAAACATTCAAAATGCATACACTCACCTCTTATATTAACAAACACTTCCCTTACCAAGTTTTGGACCTTCGGTATTTGATTAAGTGGACCCATCCTGGTTGTGGGTGTACATGCATTTTTTAGTGCCATATGTGTTTCAGTTGTCTTCAACTTCTTTCTTAGCATGTCCCGTCTGGTCCATTGTTTTTCTTCTGTCCTTTTCATCTTTTGTTTTCTTCATTTCATCTGGCAGGCAGCAGAGATAATCTTGTTTTAAACAGGCCGACCAGGAGTCATCGCTGGGTTTCTAACCTGGTGTCGGACTCACCTCTAACCCAACCTCTCTTCCCTGCAGGACGGGGGCACCAGAGGGCGCCGCTGTGCAATTGAAGCAGACATGAAGATGAAGAAATAACCGGAGTCAAAAGGCAGTAGGGTGCCAATGAGACTTGATGTAGGGATTGGACGATTTAAACCAGAGAATGTTTGGAGTTACTGTTCTGTGAAGTTAGCTGTTTGAGTTTAATCAGAGATTTCAGGTCACGGTATGGCTGCAGTCCTGTGTACAGTTTAACTAACTTAAGTCTATGATTTGCATTTGAAGCCAGTACACTATAGATTGACAGTTGCCACAAGTAACCAGCAGACACTGCAGCCCTGGAGTACTGAATCAGTTTTACTACTAGTGACTGACTTGGGGCCCCATTGTGTTTTAGGATGTAGCCAACTGTAAAATATACTGCAAGGAATTATGAGTCTACTGTATGTTAGTGGGAGTACAAAAGTAGTACCGGAGTGTTGAACTTTATGTACAGTTTTATTTTTTTCCCCATTTGTATGTTGTTGTTAAACTGTTTATTAAAAGAGAATTGCAAACAATGGAAGTGTCCGTAACTTTGACAGACCTGAGTTGAGACCTTCAGTTCTTAGGGTATAGACTAATCATTGGTGATTCTGACAGCTGTTGTGATTGATAGAGTAAAGCAACCCAGAAAAGAATACTGTGCAAAAACATTCACATTTCTCAGTTTAAAAATACTGCAACAGTCAGACAGGGTAAGGGGCAGTAGCTTGCTTCCACATCCAGCATGAGATTTCCATGTTTTTTTTTTTACAAAAGACAATCAAGCAATTGTTTCGAACAGAAATGTGCACAAAAAAAAATAAAAACTTGTACCATACTTGACCCCTGCTAATACCAGCAAGGTAACACGCATTCTGTGCTCTTTTCTATGTCAACTGAAATTTCAGCAGTACAAAACAGGGTATCAAGTCCTTTTCAAACAACACAAAATTCTCTTCTCACAATTGAACTGACTGTTCTTCAGTGATATTCCAGTGCAAAACATTAATTTAATGTCAACTCTCCAATACAGTAGTGTACACTAACATATATTTAGTACACTGAAAAAAGACAGTGGTGCAACAGCTTTTTCTCCTAACTGGAATGTGGAAAATTATAGGCCACATGTTGATTCCTGATAAGAAATTGTCTCAGCAGAACTCATATGACAGGGCTCACAGAGGAATACAATTTTTTCTTGACCAGTCGGTACTGGGGTCGTAGTTTCAACACCTTGTCGGTAACGAATATGTGCTTGAGAAGCGGCCAACAGTCTTTGTCCTGCTTGAACACGACGGACAGCTCGAAAGTAGGAGTGACAGTCGGGTCGGGTGTTATAGTGCCCAACATTTGCAGCGGTTGGCCCAGTTGTGTCTCCAAATAGACCTGTATGAAGGCCCCACGGAGCCCGCACGGCTCTCCCGCTGAGGAACGCACCACATCCAGGGCAACATTGGCGGTCAGCGTGCGGGGAAGCAGTAGTATCCGGGACCGCAGACTGGATTCTTTAGCTTCAGAGAGACAACGCACTATCTGCCTGGTCATGTCCTGATGGAGTATTCTCTCTTCACAGTCGAGAGCCGTTTCAGAGTCCAGACCTGGAAAAGAGAATGGCGTGTTCATATCAATTTTGCTGATCAACCAGGAGTTGAAGTTGTACAGCCTGTACTTTAGTATTGCAGACATTTGGCAGGGGCTATATTTAGGCCTTATATCTATATATGCCAAGACTTTTTGACCTACTTAGTTATTTAGGCTATTCAAGAACATTGCACCATTACATTTCAAACCATCTTAAAAATGTCATTTTGATGATTAGTCCTAAACACGTGTTGCACTATAGATTTAGAATTTTACATACTTAGTAACATTGTAATAGGGAATTTATCGTAAAAATAAGGCAATGATGTATCAGCCACTTTAAACTAGGAGACAGCTCAGGTCAATTAACTTCTTAGAACAGATCATCAACTGATACAGTCATGAGCTGTCGGCTTCAGGAAACTATCTGACGGCAGGCTACTGTGGCCGCTTGGAAAATACATGTTACACCAGGCAACAGATACATGTTACACCAGGCAACAGATACATATACCAACGTTGACGTTTCCATTATGGTCCTCAACAAAGTTTGTCAAAAGGCCTATAAATTCACCAAAATTAAATGGAATGGTTATCAAAAGCCATTATTTAGTACAGTACATCTGATGAAATACATACTTAGATTTCAGAACAGAGACTTACTTGAGTTTATTTCCTTGATGAATTCGGAACTTTCAATGCTGCCTCGACGCACATATTTTTTGTCGCTCGAAGTGATTTGACAGAGAAACTTTCTCATCAGTTCGACAATGTTATCCTCTTCAGACACAATCGGTATTCCGTGTCCGAGGACCAGTGCCGGGGTATAGACCATTTTGACCGTCTCTCTATCTCCAATACTCCCCTCAGTGATACACGTTTTCTGTCTATTCTCTCCATGTAGAAGTCAGTTGATTGTGGTTGTTGGAGCTCTCTCTGTGTTTAAATAGTCCTTGGTTGCATCAGCTGAGTTTGATCACGTGTGGGACCGCCTCCTTGGTTACCATAGCAGCGCAACAGCGAGCAACTGCTGAACCGGGTTGAATCAGCCTCACGCAACATGCCTAGACGTTGCATTGGCTGGCAACTCAATACTGATAATATCCCCTATTTTATCCAGTATTCTGTCTTCTGTGCAATGAATGCTATTTGACAGGTATATTTTGTTAGGTTATCAAGAAAATGAAAATAAACAATTACTCATATTTAGAACAGATTGTTTTGTTTTGTTCTAAACAAAGATTCTTCTGATCTCATCATGTATTTTCAACTGATGACAGAATTATGGATACCTAATTTAGGCCTGAAAAGGTAGCCCCCTAAAAATGATTGTATTGGATATTGGAAATGGTTGTCTTGATTCCCTTTTGATGAATCCTTTCATAAGTATGTGACCTGTAGGTTCTGGAATACACTGTTCTGTTCCCTACCTGTGCCTGTGAATTTAGACCAGGCCAACCCAGCTAGCCACTACCTGGGCTGAGTCACAGGTGAATCACATCACATGGCCTGATACTCACTGACCAGGCAGGAAGTGGATTCCCTCCCTTCCTGCTCTCCTCTCTGTTTCCCTCTCACCCTGGGCCCTTTCAACACTCACACAAGTGTTTCAGACATGTTGAAATTAATGTGTATCTAGAAGAGTCAATGTTTTCTCACCAAACCGCTCTTGGGCTCTTGAGTGGCGCAGTGGCCTAAGGCACTGCATCTCAGCACAAGAGGTGTCACTACAGTCCCTGGTTCAAATCTGGGCTGTATCACATCTGGCTGTGATTGGGAGTCCATTGGGTGCCGCACAATTGGCCCAGTGTCGTCTGGGTTTGGCCGGGGTAGGCTGTCATTGTAAATAAGAATTTGTTCTTAACTGACTTGCTTGCTGGGTTAAATAAAATAAAAATGTGTGTTGTGGGTATTGGAAATGAAAAAACAAGTATATATATAGACTTATGTGCTATTTTTAAACTCACATGTTGGACCTGTTCAGAATCTATGGCTAGATCTGTGCCCCAGGAAGGAGTCTGACTGTAAAAGAGTTCAGTTATGAGTCACTTTTCCCCTCGTGTGACTATACCTGTACACCAGCCCTGCCCAGATCATGTGAGGATCTGGCTACCATTATGACATCAGTAAAGAGGGAGTTTACTAACTTTCTATGGAAGTGAAGGGAAACCACATAATGTGTGGGTCTGTGGGGCTTACCACTGTGTCTGGCTGGGCCGTTGCAGACAGCCACTCTGCTTGCATTTCCCATTTGTTTGTGTGTGAGTGCGTGTGTCCATGTTTGTGTGTGTTTGCTCACAGATATCAGCTTCCTGATCAGATTGAGAACAGGTATTCACAGGTTCTCAAATGATTGACCTAATTAAGTAAATTAATCAAATGCACCATATATCACTGATGTGCCCTATTTCTGTCACAACGTTTTGTCCTCCAAGCATATTCAGTGGTTGAGACACTCTGACACTGCTCAAATCTATTCAAAGTCAGTCCAGAACACCCAGACCAGTCCCAGACTCAGTCACCTGCTTCCTAGCTCAGGCATGTTCTATCACCAGGTCAACATTCACAAGGCCGCAGGGCCAGACGGATTACCAGGACGTGTACTCCGAGCATGCGCTGACCAACTGGCAAGTGTCTTCACTGACATTTTCAATCTCTCCCTGTCTGAGTCTGTAATACCAACATGTTTCAAGCAGACCACCATAGTCCCTGTGCCCAAGAACACCAAGGTAACCTGCCTAAATCACTACCGACCCATAGCACTCACGTCTGTAGCCATGAAGTGCTTTGAAAGGCTGGTCATGGCTCACATCAACAACATTATCCAAGAAACACTAGACCCACTCCAATTTGCATACCACCCTAACAGATCCACAGATGATGAAATCTCTATTGCACTCCACACTGCCCCTTCCCAACTGGACAAAAGGAACACCTATGTAAGAATGCTGTTCATCGACTACAGTTCAGCGTTCAACACCATAGTTCCCTCAAAGCTCATCACTAAGCTAAGGACCCTGGGACTAAACACCTCCCTCTGCAACTGGGTCCTGGACTTCCTGATAGGCCGCCCCCGGGTGTTAAGGGTAGGTAAACAACACATCCGCCACGCTGATCCTCAACACGGCAATCCCTCAGGGGTTGCAGACTGTGAGATAGAAATTGAAAGCTAATTTCTGATTGAGCAGACACATGCAGCGTTGCCCGTGAATGCAGTCTCCGCTAACGCGGGACCATTGCCTTTAAATTATAACACTGAACATCCATGATACGGATTGATTAGAGCCCTAAGGCTCCTAACACACACAGACACCATATGCACTTTGTTTCACCGTGCCAATATATCCTCCAAACACCGGCTTCGAAGGTATTATCACATTTATACAACGGGTTACCAACATATTTCAATAATGATTTACATTTTTTTTTTCAATTATTTATACTATTTCATCCTTTCACAAGATATACTCCCGACACAAATCTAGGGTTGCTACCCAAGCCGGCTGGTTCGGTTTCTAGAGACGAGACCCAGTCATTCAGTCTTTTTGTTCTGTATCTATGGACTGACCCAGTAGTTTGTTCTAAATGTTCCACTGTCATACTGGCTGGTAACGTTCTTATCCCTTGCCTGCTAGCTAGCTAACTACGGCTAACTTACATTCACGTCAAAAGTGCAGCCAGAATAACAGCAAAGTAGCTGCATTTGCATTTGTTTAAGCTGTTTTCTAGAGACATTTATTAGGATACATCCATAACAATGAGCTAATGATGCCAGATTTCACCTGGCATAGAAAATGTGCTCCCTAGTCAGTACACTGTTGTTCAGAGGAGCTAGCAAGCAACACAACTAACACAATGACATCAAACTGAAGCTGGAAAGACTGCAAACTAGCTGCACTTCAGTTTGTTCTACCTTTTTTCATTTGACATTTCTTTGTTTATATCCATAAAAAATGATGCCAGCTTATTGATGATTTCAACTGGCTGAGAAACGTTGACTGTCTGTCTGTCCCGTCCCGACTCCTGACATGTTCATTACTATGGGACAGCTGGAGATCCAATTTCAATATTGAAACAATGTTGTAAATGTCAGAGAGACAGACAGCTGGGTTTATACAAATCTCCGCTGTTGAAAACTAAATGTTAATCGAAAATAAATGTGAGATAATGTCTAGATGCTTTTTATAGTGGAGATCAAGTTTATAAATTGCTTGGCTAGGCTGATGAGAAAGTGGATTGTGCAGTCAGATGGAAAAAGAGTAAATAGGCATTTTAACGTGATAGATTTAGCCGGAGGTAACTTGTGGAATAGACACCGGCTGGAATGCGGTTTTAACCAATCAGCATTCGGGATTAGACCCACCCGTTGTATAATATCTTATAACTCTTTGCAACAACTCTTAGCTATGCTAGTTAGCAATGGTGCTGGTCCCAGATTTGTGACCTTGTTGTCTCATCCTGTATGTTTTTGACCTAGACCCATGCCAGGAAGTAAAAGCAAGAAGTGTACCCTTCAATCTGTGATGTGATTTGTTGAGTCAATTCAACTAGCATTACAGGAAATATATTCCATTGCATGTGCCACATCAGTTAGCATTATTTTAATGATCATTCTACATTACCATGGCAATCCAGCATCAGTTGATAGAACATTCCAAAATACCATGAAAATGATCACATCTCAATACCAGGCAGCCATTGTGAGTGTACCCATGAGTTTACCAGTCAAATTGCCAGGGTTAGAGCATCCAAGCCCATTCAATTAATTATATTTCTATGGTACTGACTGTAGCTAGATAACATGCCTGATAACTTGTGGCTCAGGCTCTGTTCTCCTCTGAATGATCAGCCCATGCTCAGCTCTCAGCTCACTCCCTAGCCCCGGCCAGGCATGCAAAGATGGAATCTCTCTCTCTCTATCTCTGTTTACTTCACACCGTGGTTCAATCATGCACATTCCATATGTGCAAACCATGTAAATCCATCATAGCGGTGTACACACAGTACGGACAGATAAATTACAGAGCTTGGGAGAGTATAGAACAACATGCAGACAATGTAAGAAATAAGCGGGGTTGTTATTATATGCCTACATCAGTTATGCATACATGACACACAAATTGATCACAGATAAACAACACTAAATGTTACAGCCAATATAGGACTGTATTACACAATTAACAATATCCTGATCCTGCTAAAAAACAGCTACACACCAGTAGCAACCTAAATTCCTTGACATGTATTACCTGTCATTCATATTCAGTTAAGCAGTTCAGGATATATTGCATTTCTACTGTTTCCTTAAAACGAATTATGTTCTATAATAATATCATTTTTTTTGCATTAAGAACCCGAACAACCCGTGTTTAACTATAGTAAACAAACAAACATAGTAAACTAACAAAGATTTGACCGTCTGTCAATGTGCCCTTGAGCAAGGCAGTTAACCCTAATTGCTCCTGTAAATTGCTCTGGATAAGAGCATCTACTAAAATGTAAGTGAGTGTTTATCTCCTTAGACCTGTCCCACCGTATGGAGAAAGGATGTCTGGTTCCCTGAGTGTACGCGGCATGTCATGACTGATCATGAGTGATGGTACACTGCTCATTGGCTCAATTTGGTGCATGTCATGACTGATCATGAGTGATGGTACACTGCTCATTGGCTCAATTTGGTGCATGTCATGACTGATCATGAGTGATGGTACACTGCTCATTGGCTCAATTTGGTGCATGTCATGACTGATCATGAGTGATGGTACACATGCTCATTGGCTCAATTTGGTGCATGTCATGACTGATCATGAGTGATGGTACACTGCTCATTGGCTCAATTTGGTGCATGTCATGACTGATCATGAGTGATGGTACACTGCTCATTGGCTCAATTTGGTGCATGTCATGACTGATCATGAGTGATGGTACACTGCTCATTGGCTCAATTTGGTGCATGTCATGACTGATCATGAGTGATGGTACACTGCTCATTGGCTCAATTTGGTGCATGTCATGACTGATCATGAGTGATGGTACACTGCTCATTGGCTCAATTTGGTGCATGTCATGACTGATCATGAGTGATGGTACACTGCTCATTGGCTCAATTTGGTGCATGTCATGACTGATCATGAGTGATGGTACACTGCTCATTGGCTCAATTTGGTGCATGTCATGACTGATCATGAGTGATGGTACACTGCTCATTGGCTCAATTTGGTGCATGTCATGACTGATCATGAGTGATGGTACACTGCTCATTGGCTCAATTTGGTGCATGTCATGACTGATCATGAGTGATGGTACACTGCTCATTGGCTCAATTTGGTGCATGTCATGACTGATCATGAGTGATGGTACACTGCTCATTGGCTCAATTTGGTGCATGTCATGACTGATCATGAGTGATGGTACACTGCTCATTGGCTCAATTTGGTGCATGTCATGACTGATCATGAGTGATGGTACACTGCTCATTGGCTCAATTTGGTGCATGTCATGACTGATCATGAGTGATGGTACACTGCTCATTGGCTCAATTTGGTGCATGTCATGACTGATCATGAGTGATGGTACACTGCTCATTGGCTCAATTTGGTGCATGTCATGACTGATCATGAGTGATGGTACACTGCTCATTGGCTCAATTTGGTGCATGTCATGACTGATCATGAGTGATGGTACACTGCTCATTGGCTCAATTTGGTGCATGTCATGACTGATCATGAGTGATGGTACACTGCTCATTGGCTCAATTTGGTGCATGTCATGACTGATCATGAGTGATGGTACACTGCTCATTGGCTCAATTTGGTGCATGTCATGACTGATCATGAGTGATGGTACACTGCTCATTGGCTCAATTTGGTGCATGTCATGACTGATCATGAGTGATGGTACACTGCTCATTGGCTCAATTTGGTGCATGTCATCTATGGGGATCGTGGCGGGAGGGATGAGTGGGTGGTCCACCTCAGGCTGAGGGTTGACAGGGAGAACATAGAACTCTTCTTTCTCCTGCTGATCCAGGTTCTTCAGAATAGCCTTGGACAGGAAGTGAGGGTCATCCTCATGCTCATCTACAAGAAGTAGAAATTACATAGGTCGAAATGACATAGGTCGTAATATTAGGCACATAGGAGGACATTCAATCTTATATTATGAGAGTGAGAAAGAGAGAAGGACGGACGGACGGACAGACAGAGAGACACACGGACAAACGGACTGAAAGACAGACATCTAACCGTTGAGCAGGATGAGTCGGTAGCGGTTCCTGCACTCCAGTGAGCGGTCCAGTATGTCCTGTAGAGTCCTGTAGAACAGCAGCACCTGCTCTCTCCTGTCCCTCTCCCCAAACCCTGCACTGCTCTCCTGAGACATCTTATACAGGGTCAGCAGAGGGGTGGCATACTCCACCACACAGTGATGGGCCTACAGACAAACACATACATAACAAACAGACCATACCTCTATCCTCCTGATTCCTGCTTACAAGCAAAAACTAAACCAGGAAGTACCAGTGTTACGTTCCCCAGTTTATGTGTTGTAGTTTGTGTATTTGCATGTGTTTATTTCAGGAAATGGCTTCCTGAAATCCCTCAAGCAGCTGATTGGTCGACTCCATGGCTAATTGGAGAGCTGACCCCGCCCCCTCGTCAAGACGCAGCTGTCTCCAGTTACACATTCATTCTGAAGCTATATAAAAGCCAGTGTTCTGTTCAGGAGAAAGTCATTGCTGGGAGGTCATTGCTGAGAGAGGAGGCTGATGACTGTGGATAATTTACTGTTAGTTGTTGGTAGCAGCTGGTATGTTCTGTGAGTTTGTTGCTCAGATAGAGCTTATTTGATGTCCTTTGTTTCTCAGTTTGTTTGAGAAATTATTTGTTCTCCTGTTTCATTTGTTCCCAGGGGGGAAGGGGAAGGCACGTAGGGAGTGCTTAGGCAAGAGGCCCACGGGCACACATGTACCCGTAGTATATTCATTGTCTAGGCACAATAGGTAAGACCTGGGCGGACCACCCCCTGTATTTTGGTTAGGGCACCAGGTGGTGCTAAATTAGGTAAGTATTGGTTAGGCAGGTAAGATAGGAGAGGGGGGGCTTTGAGATTTACTTTCTTTGCTTTGGTTCCGTCCAGCCCCTTTTCCCCATATTACTGTGTAAAGGAATAAGGTCCTTGTAAACGGTACCACAATTCTGTCTGTTGTCGCACCTACAGTCCAGACCTTTTTCACTTCACGGAGAGTTTAGTTGTAGCAGGGTATTCTGCCCTTGAGTTGCGTTCCCATGCAAAACTAGACAGATAGCTAACAACTAAGTCTTAAATAAAACTCCCAAGGCGTGACTTTTCTTGAATGAATATATTGAAAACGTTTATGTTGTGAAACTGCAAAATACAGAAAAGAATATACTTTAGTGTTCAATTCACACCGACATACTGTAGCTGTACATTAAACATTTGAAGTTGCATAAATACAAAGCACGTGCTAAGGTACCATGCATCTGGCATGATGCCAAACCATATAGCTAATTGTTAACCATATGGTAATTGCTCATTTCATTACTCTAATGTATAACCATCTATGTAGAATAACAAAGCATATTACACTAAAAACAGTAACAAAACTACAGTATTGTATATTTTACAATTCGTTTGCATGACGCATGAGCAAAGTAATACAGCTAACGACATACACAAAAGGCATTGCAATTTGTGAGTAAATGCAACCAACATTGATATGTAAGAAACTCTATCAATAACAAGATTATCATCATTAGCTAAATGCTTGAATCAAACTTACAAACAAATATTTTTCCAAGGCTGAAGCGTGACAAGAAATAACTACATTGAAAGACCTGCATCGTAGCATTGTTTGTAGCTGCTTCTTTGTGTGCAAAACAAATTCTGAACTTCCCGTTTGCGTTTACTGTCTAAGTACCAGAAAGCGCCACTAGGGGGCAAATAACACCATTGAACACAATGAAAATCCAATTTACCCATTGTAATAAAATAATCTGTTATCTTCTAATAGGATGGCAGCACACAGGGTGTTGTGTTCCCTCTTCATAGAGGCGTGCGTAGCACCAGTGACTCGCTTAATAAGGAAGTGGTCAGATGACGCAGATGCTAAGCTACAGGACTGTTTTGCTAGCACAGACTGGAATATGTTTCAGGATTCTGCCAATGGCATTGAGGAATACACCACATCAATCATTGGCTTCATCAATAAGTGCATTGATGACGTCAGTGACTGTACGTACATACCCCAACCAGAAGCCATGGATTACAGGCAACATCCACACTGAGCTAAAGTATAAAGCTGCTGCTTTCAAGAAGCGGGATTTTTAACGGGACGCTTATAAGAAATCCTGTTATGCCTTCTGACGAACCATCAAACAGGCAAAGCATCAATACAGGACTAAGACTGAATCGTACTACACCGGCTCTGACGCTCGTCGGATGTGGCAGGGCTGTCAAACTATTACAGACTACAAAGGGAAGCACAGCTGTGAGCTGCCCAGTGACACAAGCCTACCAGATGAGCTAAATTACTTCTATGCTGTTTCGAGACAAGCAACACTGAAAAATGCATGAGAGCATCAGCTGTTCCAGATGACTTCGTGATCAGCTCTCCGTAGCCAATGTAAGACCTTTAAACAGGTCAACATTCACAAGGCTGCAGAGCCAGGCGGATTACCAGGACGTGTACTCTGAGCATGCGCTGACCAACTGTCTTCACTGACATTTTCAACCTGTCCCTGACCGAGTCTGTAATAGCAACATGTTTCAAGCAGACCACCATCGTCCCTGTGCCCAAGAACCCCAAGGTAACCAGCCTGAATGACTATGTACCCGTAGCACTCACACCTGTAGCCATGAAGTGCTTTGAAAGGCTGGTCATGGCTCACATCAACACCATTATCCCAGAAACCCTAGACTCACTCCAATTTGCATAACACTCCAACAGATCCACAGATGATGCAATCTCTGTTGCACTCCACACTGTCCTTTCCCACCTGGAGTAAAGGAACTCCTACGTGAGAATGCTATTCATTGACTACAGCTCAGCGTTCAACACCATAGTTCCCTCACAGCTCATCACTAAGCTAAGGACCCTGGGACTAAACACCTCCCTCTGCAATTGGATCCTGGACTTCCTGACGGGCTGCCCCCAGGTGGAAACACGTCTGCCACGCTGATCCTCAACGCGGAGCCTCCTCAGGGGTGCGTGCTCAGTCCCCTCCTGTACTCCCTGTTCACACATGACTGCATGGCCAAGCACGACTCTTACACCATCATTAAGTTTTTCGACAACACAACAGTGGTAGTGGCCTGATCACCGACAACAATGATACAGCCTATAGGGAGGACTTCAGAAATCTGGCAGTGTGGTGCCAGGATAACAGCCTCTCCCACAAACACACCAAGACAGTCGTAAAGATAGCACGACAACACCTATTCCCCGTCAGAAGACTGAAAAGATTTGGCACGGGTCCTCAGATCCTCAAAAAGTTACACAGCTGCACCATCGAGACCATCCTGACTGGTTGCATCACCACCTGCTGGACTCGTACTTCCGGCGCACTCGTACTTCCGGCGCCGACTGAGATGGCCGCCTCGCTTCGCGTTCCTAGGAAACTATGCAGTTTTTTGTTTTTTTACGTGTTATTTCTTACATTAGTACCCCAGGTCATCTTAGGTTTCATTACATACAGTCGAGAAGAACTACTGAATATAAGATCAGCGTCAACTCACCATCAGTACGACCAAGAATATGTTTTCCGCGACGCGGATCCTGTGTTCTGCCTTACAAACAGGACAACGGAATGGATCGCATGCAGCGACCCAAGGAAACGACTCCGAAAAAGAGGGAAACGCGGCGGTGTTCTGGTCAGACTCCGGAAAAGGGCACATCGCGCACCACTTCCCAGTATTCTTCTTGCCAATGTCCAGTCTCTCGACAACAAGGTTGATGAAATCCGAGCAAGGGTGGCATTCCAGAGGGACATCAGAGACTGCAACGTTCTCTGCTTTACGGAGACATGGCTTACTGGGAAAACGCTATCCAGGGCGGTGCAGCCAACGGGTTTCTCCACGCATCGCGCCGACAGAAACAAACATCTCTCTGGTAAGAAGAGTGGAGGGGGCGTATGCCTCATGACTAACGGGACATGGTGTGATGAAGAAAACATACAGGAACTCAAATCCTTCTGTTCACCTGATTTAGAATTCCTCAATCAAATGTAGACCGCATTATCTTCCAAGAGAATTCTCTTCGATTATAATCACAGCCGTATATATCCCCCAAGCAGACACATCGATGGCTCTGAACGAACTTTATTTAACTCTTTGCAAACTGGAAAACATTTATCCGGAGGCTGCATTCATTGTAGCTGGGGATTTTAACAAAGCCAATCTGAAAACAAGACTCCCTAAATTTTATCAGCATATCGATTGCGCAACCAGGGGTGGTAAAACCTTGGATCATTGTTACTCTAACTTCCGCGACGCATATAAGGCCCTGCCCCGCCCCCTTTCGGAAAAGCTGACCACGACTCCATTTTGCTGATCCCTGCCTACAGACAGAAATTAAAACAAGAGGCTCCCACGCTGAGGTCTGTCCAACGCTGGTCAGAACAAGCTGACTCTACACTCCAAGACTGCTTCCATCACGTGGACTGGGACATGTTTCGTATTGCGTCAGATGGGAATATTGACGAATACGCTGATTCAGTGTGCGAGTTCATTAGAACGTGCGTCGAAGATGTCGTTCCCATAGCAACGATAAAAACATTCCCTAACCAGAAACCGTGGATTGATGGCAGCATTCGCGTGAAACTGAAAGCGCGAACCACTGCTTTTAATCAGGGCAAGGTGTCTGGCAACATGACTGAATACAAACAGTGCAGCTATTCCCTCCGTAAGGCTATCAAACAAGCTAAGCGTCAGTACAGAGACAAAGTGGAATCTCAATTCAATGGCTCAGACACAAGAGGCATGTGGCAGGGTCTACAGTCAATCACGGACTACAAGATGAAATCCAGCCCAGTCACGGACCAGGATGTCTTGCTCCCAGGCAGACTAAATAACTTTTTGCCCACTTTGAGGACAATACAGTGCCACTGACACGGCCTGCAACGGAAACATGCAGTCTCTCCTTCACTGCAGCCGAGGTGAGTAAGACATTTAAACGTGTTAACCCTCGCAAGGCTGCAGGCCCAGACGGCATCCCCAGCCGCGCCCTCCGAGCATGCGCAGACCAGCTGGCCGGTGTGTTTACGGACATATTCAATCAATCCCTATACCAGTCTGCTGTTCCCACATGCTTCAAGAGGGCCACCATTGTTCCTGTTCCCAAGAAAGCTAAGGTAACTGAGCTAAACGACTACCGCCCCGTAGCACTCACTTCCGTCATCATGAAGTGCTTTGAGAGACTAGTCAAGGACCATATCACCTCCACCCTACCTGACACCCTAGACCCACTCCAATTTGCTTACCGCCCAAATAGGTCCACAGACGATGCAATCTCAACCACACTGCACACTGCCCTAACCCACCTGGACAAGAGGAATACCTATGTGAGAATGCTGTTCATCGACTACAGCTCGGCATTCAACACCATAGTACCCTCCAAGCTCGTCATCAAGCTCGAGACCCTGGGTCTCGACCCCGCCCTGTGCAACTGGGTACTGGACTTCCTGACGGGCCGCCCCCAGGTGGTGAGGGTAGGCAACAACATCTCCTCCCCGCTGATCCTCAACACGGGGGCCCCACAAGGGTGCGTTCTGAGCCCTCTCCTGTACTCCCTGTTCACCCACGACTGCGTGGCCACGCACGCCTCCAACTCAATCATCAAGTTTGCGGACGACACAACAGTGGTAGGCTTGATTACCAACAACGACGAGACGGCCTACAGGGAGGAGGTGAGGGCCCTTGGAGTGTGGTGTCAGGAAAATAACCTCACACTCAACGTCAACAAAACTAAGGAGATGATTGTGGACTTCAGGAAACAGCAGAGGGAACACCCCCTATCCACATCGATGGAACAGTAGTGGAGAGGGTAGCTAGTTTTAAGTTCCTCGGCATACACATCACAGACAAACTGAATTGGTCCACTCACACTGACAGCGTCGTGAAGAAGGCGCAGCAGCGCCTATTCAACCTCAGGAGGCTGAAAAAATTCGGCTTGTCACCAAAAGCACTCACAAACTTCTACAGATGCACAATCGAGAGCATCCTGGCGGGCTGTATCACCGCCTGGTACGGCAACTGCTCCGCCCTCAACCGTAAGGCTCTCCAGAGGGTAGTGAGGACTGCACAACGCATCACCGGGGGCAAACTACCTGCCCTCCAGGACACCTACACCACCCGTTGTTACAGGAAGGCCATAAAGATCATCAAGGACATCAACCACCCGAACCACTGCCTGTTCACCCCGCTATCATCCAGAAGGCGAGGTCAGTACAGGTGCATCAAAGCTGGGACCGAGAGACTGAAAAACAGCTTCTATCTCAAGGCCATCAGACTGTTAAATAGCCACCACTAACATTGAGTGGCTGCTGCCAACACACTGTCATTGACACTGACCCAACTCCAGCCATTTTAATAATGGGAATTGATGGAAATGATGTAAATATATATATATATATATATATATCACTAGCCACTTTAAACAATGCTACCTTATATAATGTTACTTACCCTACATTATTCATCTCATATGCATATGTATATACTGTACTCTACAACATCGACTGCATCCTTATGTAACACATGTATCACTAGCCACTTTAACTATGCCACTTTGTTTACTTTGTCTACACACTCATCTCATATGTATATACTGTACTCGATACCATCTACTGTATGCTGCTCTGTACCATCACTCATTCATATATCCTTATGTACATGTTCCTTATCCCCTTACACTGTGTATAAGACAGTAGTTTTTTTTGGAATTGTTAGTTAGATTACTTGTTGGTTATCACTGCATTGTCGGAACTAGAAGCACAAGCATTTCGCTACACTCGCATTAACATCTGCTAACCATGTGTATGTGACAAATAAAATTTGATTTGATTTGATTTGCTATGGCAACAGCTCGGCCTCCGACCGCAAGGCACTACAGAGAGTAGTGTGTATGGCCCAGTACATCACTGTGACGAAGCTTCATGCCATCCAGGACCTCTATACCAGGCAGTATCAGAGGAAGGGCCCAAAAATTGCCAAAGACACCAGCCATCCCAGTCATAGACTGTTCTCTCTGCTACCGCACGGCAAGCGGTACCGGAGCGCCAAGTCTAGTTCCAAAAGTCTTCTTAACAGCTTCTACCCTCAAGCCAAAAGACTCTCGAATAGCTAATCAAATGGATACCCAGACTTTTTGCATTGTCCCCCCCACCCCCATTTTTACTCTGCTGCCACTCTCTGTTTATTATCCATGCATTGTCACTTTACCTCTACCTACATATACATATTACCTCAATTACCTCGACTAACTGATGCCCACATACATTGACTCTGTACTGTACCCCCTGTATATAGCCTCCACATTGACTCTGTACGGTACCCCCTGTATATTGCCTCCACATTGACTCTGTACGGTACCCCCTGTATATAGCCTCCACATTGACTCTGTACGGTACCCCCTGTATATAGGCTCCACATTGACTCTGTACGGTACCCCCTGTATATAGCCTCCACATTGACTCTGTACAGTACCCCCTGTATATAGCCTCCACATTGACTCTGTACCGGTACCCCCTGTATATAGTCTCCACATTGACTCTGTATGGTACCCCCTGTATATAGCCTCCACATTGACTCTGTACGGTACCCCCTGTATATAGTCTCCACATTGACTCTGTACGGTACCCCCTGTATATAGTCTCCACATTGACTCTGTACGGTACCCCCTGTATATAGCCTCCACATTGACTCTGTACGCTACCCCGTGTATATAGCCTCCACATTGACTCTGTACGGTACCCCCTGTATATAGCCTCCACATTGACTCTGTATATAGCCTCCACATTGACTCTGTACCGGTACCCCCTGTATATAGTCTCCACATTGACTCTGTATGGTACCCCTGTATATAGCCTCCACATGGATTCTGTACGGTACCCCCTGTATATAGCCTCCACATTGACTCTGTACGGTACCCCCTGTATATAGCCTCCACATTGACTCTGTACTAGTACCCCCTGTATAGAGCCTCCACATTGACTCTGTACTGGTACCCCCTGTATATAGCCTCCACATTGACTCTGTACTGCTACCCCCTGTATATAGCCTCCACATTGACTCTGTACGGTACCCCCTGTATATAGCCTCCACATTGACTCTGTACCGGTACCCCCTGTATATAGTCTCCACATTGACTCTGTATGGTACCCCCTGTATATAGCCTCCACATGGATTCTGTACGGTACCCCCTGTATATAGCCTCCACATTGACTCTGTACGGTACCCCCTGTATATAGCCTCCACATTGACTCTGTACTAGTACCCCCTGTATAGAGCCTCCACATTGACTCTGTACTGGTACCCCCTGTATATAGCCTCCACATTGACTCTGTACTGCTACCCCCTGTATATAGCCTCCACATTGACTCTGTACGGTACCCCCTGTATATAGCCTGCACATTGACTCTGTACTGGTACCCCCTGTATATAGCCTCCACATTGACTCTGTACGGTACCCCCTGTATATAGCCTCCACATTGACTCTGTACGGTACCCCCTGTATATAGCCTCCACATTGACTCTGTATGGTACCCCGTGTATATAGCCTCCACATTGACTCTGTACCGGTACCCCCTGTATATAGCCTCCACATTGACTCTGTACGGTACCCCCTGTATATAGCCTCCACATTGACTCTGTACGGTACCCCCTGTATATAGCCTCCACATTGACTCTGTACCGGTACCCCCTGTATATAGCCTCCACATTGACTCTGTACGGTACCCCCTGTATATAGCCTCCACATTGACTCTGTACGGTACCCCCTGTATATAGCCTCCACATTGACTCTGTACGGTACCCCCTGTATATAGCCTCCACATTGACTCTGTACCGGTACCCCCTGTATATAGCCTCCACATTGACTCTGTACGGTACCCCCTGTATATAGCCTCCACATTGACTCTGTACGGTACCCCCTGTATATAGCCTCCACATTGACTCTGTACGGTACCCCCTGTATAAAGCCTCCACGTTGACTCTGTACGGTACCCCCTGTATATCTCCTCCACATTGACTCTGTACGGTACCCCCTGTATATCTCCTCCACATTGACTCTGTACGGTACCCCCTGTATATAGCCTCCACATTGACTCTGTACGGTACCCCCTGTATATAGCCTCCACATTGACTCTGTACGGTACCCCCTGTATATAGTCTCCACATTGACTCTGTACCGGTACCCCCTGTATATAGTCTCCACATTGACTCTGTACGGTACCCCCCTGTATAGAGTCTCCACATTGACTCTGTACCGGTACCCCCTGTATATAGTCTCCACATTGACTCTGTACGGTACCCCCCTGTATAGAGTCTCGCTTCTGTTAGTTTATTGTTGCTCCTTCATTTTTTTATTTGTTCAAATAATATATAATGCTTCAGTTTCTTTTTACTTTCCAGAATTTTTTTATTTTTTAAAAGTAAGCATTTCACTGTAAGGTCTACTACACCTGTTGCATTCGGTACATATGACAAATAACATTTGATTTGACACACACACACACAAACAGGGAATACTGGGATTAGGCAATTCAGTGCAACAACCCAAAAATTCTGCAAATAGGTTTGTAGATTGTGCACACATTTGGCCACGTTGTGCACGTGTTGGGCTTTTCCACATTATTTTTGTATTTTCCAAAGGTTCTTAACCACTCACTGTTGATTCACTGTTTGACCACATGGTGGTGCCAGTGTAATGCATTTCACTTTGGGATAGTGTTTGAGAAGGTGACTGATTGTAAGGTAATCCCTACCTACCTGTCTGTTCTCGTCCAATAGGCTGTAGACACTGTGCCTGTAGACAGGCCCCCTGACTCCTGCTCTGTCTATCTCTGTGTTAGGGAGGTTGTCATAGAAACGGATGTTGGTGTCCTCATCTTCCAGCTTGTGAGCGATGTTGGCGTTGAGAGGGAGGAGGATGAGGAGCTTTCTGGAACCCCTGGTCTCAAACGGCCCTGCCGTGTGTGAGGCACGGAATTCTGCTATAGAACCCTCCAACCCTACCACAAAAATACAGATAAACAAATACACACAGCTGACATGATACAGTATTTGTTATGTTACAGAAAAAAGCTTAATAAATGCCCCTGTCAAAATAAGTACAGCCTTCTCTCTGACTGTTCGTTGTGATTAATCTACATCAAATCCAGAGGTTATGATTTTCCTTGTGTGTGTGAGCTGATGGTAGTCTACTTACGAGGCAACACCAGGTTGAGGTAGCCCAGGTGGAAAGACCAAGCCAGGCCATGAGCCACGTTCATCTTCCTCTCCTCACAAATTTCTGACACTTCCACTTCAGACGGACCCTAGATATGGGAGAGAGAAACATAAACTGGGAAATAACCAGTATTACTCACAGGCAGACATGCAGAATTACTCACAGACAGACATGCAGGGAATCTGGCATAAAAATATTTACTGGGATTTACTGAAACCACAACCATGATGAGCAATCAAAAACCACAACTCTGGTGAGCTAACAAGAATCACACTAACACACAGTCAGCATTTTACATTAGCATGTAAGCTACAGTATCGTTCAGTATAATTAGCTTCAGGAAGCTAAACTATGTTATTAGTGGCTTAAAGGAGAGGGTTTGGAGACCCACACCAGACTGATGATTAAAACCATCCTTGAGACCAGGGCTGGGTTCAATTCCATTTCAATTCCAGTCGATGCAGAATTCCAAATTGTCCTCATTGTAAAACATTCAAAAGATCTGGAATCGGAACTTCAGGGAACATCCTGAATTTAATGGAATTTAGATGGAATTCACCCCCAACCCTGCTGGAGACACACAGGGTTCTGTGTTGGTTCATATTGTGTGTGAGAGTTCCAGATCAGGCTCTTGTTATCTCACCAGTACTCCCAGGGTTCTGAGTAGAGGGTAGAGGCCACAGGCCAAGACCACCATGCTCCACTGGTCTCTCCAGGGCGGTGGCTCAGTCAGGCCAAACAGCAGCGCTGCCAACCCCACACCCAGGAGAGTATACACACCCACACAGGCTGTCACCATTTGACCTAGCCTCCCACCACGGTACCTGGGTAGACAGAGGGGTGAGAAAAAGAGAGAGGGAGAGGTAGAGAGGGAGGCAGGTAATATGTAAATATTGATCTATTTATTCAGCGACCATGTTTTGTGGGTATGAGTATGACTATGAGTATGGAAGTTAAGTTCCCTCACCGGGTAGTTGCATGATGAAGACATTCCTCTATGAAAAGAAACACTCCGTGCAGCGAGGGCCCCACAGTCAGGATGAGTATCGCTGCTGCAACGTGTCTGAAGAAGCTCTCAGGCTCCAAAACCAAGATGGCCGTCATCACCATGGTAGCCAATCCTATCGCACCGGCTTTGGGTAGACTCCCACGAGGCTGAGGGACCAGACTGTCCTCCCCTCCCAACTGTTGCATCTGAGGAACAGACATAACAGCACCATGACTTAGTATTAGAGATATAACATACAAATAATCAGGTAACACCTGTCCCTTTTTTTCATTTTCACAACTTCTTGAAAGGTTGCCAGACATTTCAACAGCCGTAATCATGAACTAAGTGCCTTGCGTTATATGGGCATTGAATTGGTGAAGGCCATGTAGGGGAGGAGATGGGGATAAATTACTTCTCCACAGAGAGACATATTGGATAGACCACTTGTGCATTCTTGCCCCAGCAGGCCTTAATGAGGAATGTTATTTTTTTGTTGTTTATAGTATGTTATCAATAGGCCAAACACTTTGGTAATGACATCATAATGTAATTGTATTGTGTGTCTGTGTGTCACACCCTGATCTGTTTCACCTGTCTTTGTGCTTGTCTCCACACCCACCAGGTGTCTCCCATCTCCCACATTATCCCCTGTGTATACATACCTGCGTTTTCTGTTTGTCTGTTGCCAGTTCGCCTTGTCCTGTCAAGTCCTTTCAGCGTGTTCCCATGTTTCCTGTGCTCTAGTTTCTGATTTAGTTTACAACCCTTTGCCTGGCTTGACTTACCTTTTGCCTGCCCCTTGTACTATAATAAACTCTGATACTCGTACTGTCTGCATCTGGGTCTTTGCCTGAGCCGTGATAGTACAAACTGGCCATAACTGACCCAGCAGACTCGGATCAGCTCTGCAATGCCATCTCCTCCCAAGGAGCCACCATGGGAAGCCTGGTTCGTAAGGGGGGAGGGGTCCGGCTTACCCGGATGTTTGTCCCAGGCTCTGCCCGTTGCACCAGTCCTAGAATGGCACATTCCTTGAGACTGACCTGCCATCCAGGCTCCCGTTGGACTCTGGCTTTCATCTGACAATGCTTTTAGTGGCCTTCCATGGTTCCTGATGTCTCCGCATTCGTCGCCGCCTGCACTGTGTGCACAAAATTAGACTCTGCGGCAAGTTACGGCTGGCCTTCTTCAACCACTCTGTCCCTCACTGCCCCTGGTCCCATATATCCCTGGACTTTGTTACTGGTCTTCCTCCATCAGATGGCAACACCACGATACTCACGGTGGTGGATAGGTTTTCTAAAACAGCCCATTTTATTCTCCTTACCAAGGTACCCTCAGCCAAGGAGACGGCTCAGCTCATGGTGTAGCACATCTTCTGGATCCATGGACTTCCAGTCGACATGGTCTCTGTTTGTGGTCCTCAGTTCTCGTTCTGGAAGGCATTCTGCACCCTCATTGGGTCGTCGGCCAGCCTGTCCTCTGGTTTTCACACCCAATTTAACAGCCAGTCGGAGCGAGCCAATCAGGACCTAGAGACGGCTCTTCGCTGCCTCGTCTCCGCCAACCCCATCACCTGGAGCCAGCAACTCGTGTGGGTGGAATACGTCCGTAACACCCTTCCCTGCTCGACCACTGGTCTCTCGTCCTGTTCCTTTGGATACCATCCCTCGCTCTTCCCTGAGCAAGAGGAAGAAGTCAGCATACCCTCTGCCAAGATGTTTGTCCGCCGCTGTCGCCGTCCCTAGAAGAGAGCCCGGGCCACGCTTTTCAAGACCACATCCAGGTATCGGCGACAGGTGGATCGCCACCGGACCCCTGCTCCCCGCTATCGGCTCAGGCAGAGGGGATGGCTTTCCACTCGGGGCCGGCCTCTCCGGGTGGAGTCCCGTAAACTTTCCACCCCTTTCATCGGCCCTTTCCCCATCTCTAAAATCCTTAGCCCCTCTGCTGTTCTTCTTCTGGTGCCCCACACCCTCCGTATTCATTTCACTTTTCATGTGTCTAGGATTAAACCTCTGTCGCACAGCCCTTTGTCTCCTGTTTCCAGCCTTAATGAGGAATGCTATTTTTCTTGTTGTTTGTAGTATGTTATCAATAGTCCAAACACTTTGGTAAGGACATCATAATGTAATTGTATTGTGTGTCTGTGTGTCACACCCTGATCTGTTTCACCTGTCTTTGTGCTTGTCTCCAGACCGCACCAGGTGTTTCCCATCTCCACCATTATCCCTTGTGCATTCATACTGTTTGTCTGTTGCCAGTTCATCTTGTCCTGTCAAGTCCTACCAGCGTGTTCCCATGTTTCCTGTGCTCTAATTTTGGTTTTCCTAGTCTTTCCAGTTCTAGCCTTTCTGCCTGTCCTGACCCTGATCCTGCCCACAGTTCTAACCTTTCTGCCTGTCCTGACCCTGATCCTGCCCACAGTTCTAACCTTTCTGCCTGTCCTGACCCTGATCCTGCCCACAGTTCTACCCTTTCTACCTGTCCTGACCCTGATCCTGCCCACAGTTCTAGCTTTTCTTCCTGTCCTGACCCTGATCCTGCCCACAGTTCTAGCCTTTCTGCCTGTCCTGACCCTGATCCTGCCCACAGTTCTAGCCTTTCTGCCTGTCCTGACCCTGATCCTGCCCACAGTTCTAACCTTTCTGCCTGTCCTGACCCTGATCCTGCCCACAGTTCTAACCTTTCTGCCTGTCCTGACCCTGATCCTGCCCACAGTTCTAACCTTTCTGCCTGTCCTGACCCTGATCCTGCCCACAGTTCTAGCCTTTCTGCCTGTCCTGACCCTGATCCTGCCCACAGTTCTGACCTTTCTGTCTGTCCTGACCCTGATCCTGCCCACAGTTCTGACCTTTCTGCCTGTCCTGACCCTGATCCTGCCCACAGTTCTAACCTTTCTGCCTGTCCTGACCCTGATCCTGCCCACAGTTCTGACCTTTCTGTCTGTCCTGACCCTGATCCTGCCCACAGTTCTAGCCTTTCTGCCTGTCCTGACCCTGATCCTGCCCACAGTTCTAACCTTTCTCCCTGTCCTGACCCTGATCCTGCCCACAGTTCTAACCTTTCTGCCTGTCCTGACCCTGATCCTGCCCACAGTTCTAACCTTTCTGCCTGTCCTGACCCTGATCCTGCCCACAGTTCTAACCTTTCTGCCTGTCCTGACCCTGATCCTGCCCACAGTTCTAACCTTTCTCCCTGTCCTGACCCTGATCCTGCCCACAGTTCTAACCTTTCTGCCTGTCCTGACCCTGATCCTGCCCACAGTTCTAACCTTTCTGCCTGTCCTGACCCTGATCCTGCCCACAGTTCTAACCTTTCTCCCTGTCCTGACCCTGATCCTGCCCACTGTTCTAACCTTTCTCCCTGTCCTGACCCTGATCCTGCCCACAGTTCTAGCTTTTCTTCCTGTCCTGACCCTGATCCTGCCCACAGTTCTAGCCTTTCTGCCTGTCCTGACCCTGATCCTGCCCACAGTTCTAACCTTTCTGCCTGTCCTGACCCTGATCCTGCCCACAGTTCTAACCTTTCTGCCTGCCCTGACCCTGATCCTGCCCACAGTTCTAACCTTTCTGCCTGCCCTGACCCTGATCCTGCCCACAGTTCTAACCTTTCTGCCTGTCCTGATCCTTCCTGACTCTGGATTACAACCTTTTGCCTGCCCCTTGTACTATAATAAACTCTGAGACTCGTACTATCCGCCTCCTGTGTCTGCATCTGAGTCTTAGCCTGAGCCGTGACACCATGTATCTTTCTTAGATTGTCATGTTTCCCCCACAGCTCTCTCTGCTGGGGTCTCTTGATTGGGCCTATACTGACTGTGAATTTACAATTATTCTCACCTGTGAGGTCTTCTTGTTGTGACATTTATTGCCATTGCCTTGCACGCTGAAGCAGGGCTCATACTGTATGTCAATTTAAGTTTATTTACTGGAGTGCTGTCCTATTTCTGTTCTTTGGACAATATACCAGGATCCAGCACCCAATTTAAGTTAGTGTTAGTGCAATAACACCCATAGAATTCCAGTCGTTGCACTAAGGTTAGTTACAAGCACTTGCTTGTAAAACGACCTAACTTCCTCTAACTTCCTCTAACTTCCTCGGCTCTCTACCCGCTAGGCTACCTGCCATATGAAATCTGTTCAAAAATAATAAAAAGGCAAATGTTCAATTAATTCACAAGTCCATCTGACTCTGGGGAAGTAGATAAAGGACCTCATTGCCAAAATCCCAAAGTATCCCTTTAGGAGAAACCCTCAGCCTGCTTTGCTTTGCATTGTATAAAGTGGAAAGGAAGAGGACCATCTTTATATTAGATTGAAGGAAATAAGAATTATAGTCCAGTAAAACCCACAAACTATTAAATGGTGCCCTGATGTTACCCGTGCACTTCAGAGTAGTGAAAACGACCCACAATACATACATAATCTCCATGACTACATTCTCATACCACATATTACGTCTGGAGACTATCACTGACTCAAATCATATCAAATCAAATTGCATTAGTCACATGCGCCGAATAGACCTTACAGTGAAATGCTCACTTACGAACCCCTAACCAACAGTGCAGTTTTAAAAAATACGGATAAGAATAAGAAATAAAAGAGCATTCATTCATATATACACAATAAATACATATCTCAATGAGGGAATTGCTATCCTATAGTCAGATCTAGACACGGAATCATTTAAAGGTACAGTTCAAATGCAGAAAACATTTTTAGTTGTCATTTTTTATGTAGCTTATCTGTTGAGGCTTACCTTTATGTGTTTTGAGTGAGCCCAGTTCCAGAACACAGAACAACAGAGACAATTCCAGATTGAAAGAGATTCAAATAGGTGTGTGTTGATAGAAAATCAGATGAATAGAGATTATAAATCAGAGCTATCACTTCTCCCTCTCATTTTCCACTTGTGTTCTCACTCTCTCCCTGCTTCCCTTTGTGTTGTACAAATTTGGGTAATAGTTTCAGTTTCAGTTTACAATTATTTTTATTTATTTATTTATTTATATTTTTTTAATTTAATTCCACAAGACGCAATATATCCCACACAATGAGCGATAAAGACCAATAGAGCTAGATAAAAAGTGATAAAGACCAATAGAGCTAGATAAAAAGTGAAAAAGACCAATAGAGCTAGATAAAAAGTGATAAAGACCAATAGAGCTAGATAAAAAGTGATAAAGACCAATAGAGCTAGATGAAAAGTGATAAAGACCAATAGAGCTAGATGAAAAGTGATAAAGACCAATAGAGCTAGATGAAAAGTGATAAAGACCAATAGAGCTAGATGAAAAGTGATAAAGACCAATAGAGCTAGATAAAAAGTGATAAAGACCAATAGAGCTAGATAAAAATAAAGACCAATGAAGAAAAGACCAATAGAGCTAGATAAAAAGTGATAAAGACCAATAGAGCTAGATAAAAAGTGAAGAAGACCAATAGAGCTAGATAGAAAAAAGTGATAAAGACCAATAGAGCTAGATGAAAAGTGATAAAGACCAATAGAGCTAGATAAAAAGTGATAAAGACCAATAGAGCTAGATGAAAAGTGATAAAGACCAATAGAGCTAGATGAAAAGTGATAAAGACCAATAGAGCTAGATAAAAAGTGATAAAGACCAATAGAGCTAGATGAAAAGTGATAAAGACCAATAGAGCTAGATAAAAAGTGATAAAGACCAATAGAGCTAGATGAAAAGTGATAAAGACCAATAGAGCTAGATAAAAAGTGATAAAGACCAATAGAGCTAGATGAAAAGTGATAAAGACAGAGAGGTATAAAGTTTGATCGAAACAAATTCCACAGAGAGGGGTTGATGTACTGTACTAGGTAACAGTAGTGGAACAGGGAGTGGAGGAAGAGGCATGGGTGTTGTTATAACCCAACGTATCACTGTTTTAATATACTGCTACGGCTGTCTTAATGAACGCCTCTGATTAACCATACAGTATGTGTTCTTATGATAAACTGTTCGGGAGGTGATTTAACACGTTTCGGTCAACCCACCTCTCTCCGGTCTACTCACACCTTATAAATGTGTTGTTACACAGCACATCACAGCCAGTACAGTACCTATCCAGGTGTGGACTTCTGTATGAGATTCATATTAAACAGGGGTGTCAATTGGATATGGCCATACACTAGCTCAACACAAACTATTTAAAATAGACAACTAAAATCATTCCAATCCCGATTCAAAGGTAAATGCAGTTTAGCAGTGTCAGCTGGTCTGATTTGAATACCATGCGGACACCTGGGAGCGGGAGGCGAAGGCTGTTTGTGTGGCTGGCAACTGGCTGGGTTTGTGGAGAGCAGAGATCTGTATACGATGACGAAATGCTTACATGTATGTCTCCACACTAACAACGGGAGTCTTCCCAAAGGTGCGAAGGCAGGCGACAAGTTTAGTTCCAAAATAACCCCATAGAAACGCATTGGGATCAGTTTGGTCTGAATTTGGTGATAATGAAACCTCTCGTTTAGCTCTTCCTCTCTGTAGAGAGCCGCATCAACACAGCTGCATGAAACCGCAGGACTTTTTCTCAACACATTGCAGAGGTAGCTAAAGACAGCTGTAGTAGATTGCATTGTCTATGTAACTGCTGTTTGACTTGACATTAAACAAAACTATAGTTCTAATCCCGGTGCTGAGCTAGTGCGTAGCAGGCTAATTGTTGTATGACGTGTTTGTAGAATGTTAAATCCCCTATTCCCTGAGGTGACAAGGTGATCATGGCTGGAGTCAGTTGAACTTGTTTTCCTCTTTTCCGAGTAAATAAAGCAAATGTCCAATTCATGAATCAGATTGAAATGTATCCCCTTGATGGATTGGACCCCGACCCTATTATGTCAGGAAGAGCCTGTGGTGTGTGTGTGTCCACATGTGGGTGGCTTTCTGTATGCGTTTGTCTGTGTATGAAGGAGTTAATAAACCAGCCAGATCAGCCGTGATAAAAGACAGAATTCGACATCCATCCATGTCTGAGGATGTGGGAGGTGACGTGGAAACCGGTCACTAGGGGCAACAGTGAACGCTATTACCTTCAGGGAGGTTTGGTAGGGCGTTGTGCATGGGGATGCGTAAGCATCTACCTCTGTTTCAGAAGGTTGCATGTTAGAATCCAGCAAAAGAAACCTTTCAAAATCAGAGTTAATGCCTGACCTTAAACACTTTGACATTTGGAACTGAAGTGTGATGTGTGAGAAACATGGATGAACGTCTAACTCTGACGTGAGACAGGCCATAAACAGAAGTATGCCAAAGGTTCATGCATATTTTATTCAAGAGTAAAAAAGTGGTTTGTCCCATGGGGCATGCTTACAGTTTGTGTAATAAAGGAGTCCGAGAGAGAACCATGGCACAAACTATATGGCACGAGGTCTCCGGTAAAGTTCACCTCTCAAAATAAAGCACAATGAGACCAAACAAGGATCAGCAAAACGCAAGAGCAATTAGCAGAGAGCTTAAGAACAATGTTAATTATAAATATAATAATGATAATATTAAATAACAAGAATATAATTTAAGAATTATGATTAGAGAATACACTTTTCCTTTAAAATGTTTGAGACAACTTCTGTAACTGTGTCTGCTTTTACAGATGAGTTTACCATGCAATCATGCTTTGGCTGCCTGAATGGAAGTCTGTCTTTCTGTAGTACGGTTCTTCATTCACACTATTGTACACTCTTAGAAACAAAGGTGCTATCTCGTGCCTAAAAGGGTTCTTTGGCTGTCCCCATAAGAGAACCCTTTGAAGAACCCTTTTTGGTTCCAGGTAGAAGCCTTCTGAATTCCATTTAGAACCCTTTCCACAGAGGGTTCTTTCTACATGGAACCCAAAAGAGTTCTACCTGGAAGCAAAAAGGGTTCCACCTGGAACCGAAAAGGATTCTCCTATAGGGACCACCGAAGATCCGTTTTGGAACCGTTTTTTTCTAAGTGTAGGTTTCAAAACAACTCCTGCACATCAGAGAAGAGAGGAGCGATAGAGTCACAACGCATGGCACCTCATACAAACGTCTAGTCTGTAACAGCATCCAAATAAAACAATACATTAACTCATAATACAGTCATGAAAAAACTCAAATGAAATAAAAAACGAAATCCCAAAATAATCCCAAAATAAAACTGGAAAATGTTTTTTTTTCACAAATAAATATCATCCCTTAGTTCATTTGAAACAAGAAGATAAAAATAACTTACCATACTGAAACACGGCACAAATAGAATTCACATTATTATTATCAAATAACTTAATTGCATGCACTGATGCGTTTATAAATGCTTTACAAATAAATAACCTTCTGTTAGTCACTGTTCACACTCAGCCAAAAACAGCATTTCATTTTCAAAGTAGAACAAAACAGCATATATAGGGACTTACTCCAGTTACAGCCGACTCAGGTTATAGGCAACTGGACAGCACATAAGAGGACACCATAGAAATGGAATGCATAGAACAGACTTCACTCATGCTGATTCTGATTGCATGCCAACAAAACAGCCAATCATAGTTGTTTGTACATTTCAATCTCTGATACAGGTGTCCATTCTATGCTTTCTATTTCTATGACTAACTTGGCAGCAATAGAACATAGAAGTGTAGATAGTCCCATCAAGTAAAATATGTAAAAGTGGTAAAAAGTTGTCCTTAAAACTGAAATAAGATGAGTTTTGGAAATCATCTGACTTGGCAGCAATAGAACATAAGAGTGGAACAGACAGACATTTCCCCTAAAACTGTTGAACGATCAGTTTTGTTTATCTGACTTTAGAGGCAGCGTCTACCTGGGGTGTAGTGAGTGTACTGTGAACTCTGTGTGCCACCTCAGCACTGGCTAACTGGCCAGTGGAGCATATAGGCTTTATAGGATGGAGAACACTCAGGTAATAAGACTGCATTTTGAACCTTCTGACAACTTCATCTTTTCCTTGAAGTTAATAAATAGTATGCTTAATTTCAATGTCCTGTTATTATCATATAGTACTAGTAGCAACACATATTGGAAAGCACTACCATGTATGTTTGCAGATGAAAATGGCATTCAAATTTCACACGCAGATGCAAACGCATACACCAATAAATTCACAGCCGCCATGACAACTATCCATCTCCCTATGTAGATATCTTATCAAATAAAATGAATGAAGTAAACCACCGACAGGGCTGACACAACTTCCTGTTTTAAAATGAGAAGAGGAAACTGTAAATCACGGACAGGTATTACCTCCACCTCATGCCACCTTAGCCCCCGTCGACCTCTCACCGACATGCCTCCACTCCCCACCCTTCCCCTGTCCCAACATAACAGAAAGGTAACATCTGTCCCCCAGTCAGCTCCCCCCTTCCCCTGTCCCAACATAACAGAAAGGTAACATCTGTCCCCCACTCAGCCCCACATCTTTCCCCTGTCCCAACATAACAGAAAGGTAACATCTGTCCCCCAGTCAGCTCCCCCTTCCCCTGTCCCAACATAACAGAAAGGTAACATCTGTCCCCCAGTCAGCCCCACCCTTCCCCGTCCCAACATAACAGAAAGGTAACATCTGTCCCCCAGTCAGCTCCCCCTTCCCCTGTCCCAACATAACAGAAAGGTAACATCAGTCCCCCAGTCAGCCCCACCCTTCCCCTGTCCCAACATAACAGAAAGGTAACATCTGTCCCCCAGTCAGCCCCACCCTTCCCCTGTCCCAACATAACAGAAAGGTAACATCTGTCCCCCAGTCAGCCCCACCCTTCCCCTGTCCCAACATAACAGAAAGGTAACATCTGTCCCCCAGTCAGCCCCACCCTTCCCCTGTCCCAACATAACAGAAAGGTAACATCTGTCCCCCAGTCAGCTCCACCCTTCCCCAACATAACAGAAAGGTAACATCTGTCCCCCAGTCAGCTCCACCCTTTCCCTGTCCCAACATAACAGAAAGGTAACATCTGTCCCCCAGTCAGCTCCCCCCTTCCCCTGTCCCAACATAACAGAAAGGTAACATCTGTCCCCCAGTCAGCTCCCCCCTTACCCTGTCCCAACATAACAGAAAGGTAACATCTGTCCCCAGTCAGCCCCACCCTTCCCCTGTCCCAACATAACAGAAAGGTAACATCTGTCCCCCAGTCAGCCCCACCCTTCCCCTGTCCCAACATAACAGAAAGGTAACATCTGTCCCCCAGTCAGCCCCACCCTTCCCCTGTCCCAACATAACAGAAAGGTAACATCTGTCCCCCAGTCAGCCCCACCCTTCCCCTGTCCCAACATAACAGAAAGGTAACATCTGTCCCCCAGTCAGCCCCACCATTCCCCTGTCCCAACATAACAGAAAGGTAACATCTGTCCCCCGGTCAGCCCCACCCTTCCCCTGTCCCAACATAACAGAAAGGTAACATCTGTCCCCCAGTCAGCTCCACCCTTCCCCTTCCCCAACATAACAGAAAGGTAACATCTGTCCCCCAGTCAGCCCCACCATTCCCCTGTCCCAACATAACAGAAAGGTAACATCTGTCCCCCAGTCAGCCCCATCCTCCCTCTGACCCAACATAACAGAAAGGTAACATCTGTCCCCCAGTCAGCCCCACTACACAATTAGAACAGAACATGATATCTTTGTTTTGCATTGGAGTGTTCCAGAACGTCCAGTAGAGTGTTCCGTAGTGTAGTGTGGTCAGGTGGTCAGGGAGTGATGGAACCTGCAGTACAGTTTGTCCGATTGGAGGTCTGATCCATCCATGGCACAGTCTTGTCAAACGGGTAGAGAGAAGGGCTGGGGAGCAACAGGCCAGGGGAGGCGGAGGAGGATGGTGTGTGTACCATTACTGTGTATGTGTAGGTCTATATGTTGACTGTGTGTTCTGTATGATCCTTGTTTAAGTGCATGTCTAAGTATGTTTACCGTAAGTGTGTTTTACTTTAAGTGTGTATGTGTGGGTATGTACTTTATATCTGTCTGTATTAGTGTTTATGTATAAATGTGTGTATGTGTGGGTATGTACTTTATATCTGTCTGTATTAGTGTTTATGTATAAATGTGTGTATGTGTGGGTATGTACTTTATATCTGTGTGTATTAGTGTTTATGTATAAATGTGTGTATGTGTGGGTATGTACTTTATATCTGTGTGTATTAGTGTTTATGTATAAATGTGTGTATGTGTGGGTATGTACTTTATATCTGTCTGTATTAGTGTTTATGTATAAATGTGTGTATGTGTGGGTATGTACTTTATATCTGTGTGTATTAGTGTTTATGTATAAATGTGTGTATGTCCATCACTGTATATTGCTGTTGTTGTCGGTGCCGTTGGGCTCCCCCATGTTCATGCGGCCCATGGAGACACCCACACTGTTGACGGCGTCACGGCGGGGGGGCATGCGCTCGTTGATCCGGTCCAGACCCTTGGCCTCCGCAAAGCTATTGATCTTATGTTGAGGAGAGAAGCCTCGGATCGCTGGGGAGGCAGACCACAACTCAGTTACAGACTCATCTAATACACACACACATATCCTCACGCTCGTGTAATACACACACAATGTAGTTACAGTACACTTGCTACCAGGGTTGAGGTGAATTCCATTTAAATTCCAGTCAATTCAGGGAGGTACACTGAAATTCCATTTCCAAATCTCTTCCATGCGTAAAGAACATTTAGAATTTGGTTTACTTTCTGAATTGGCTGAAATTTAAATGGAATTGATCCCAACCCTGCTGCTACATACAAGATAAGAAATTCCTACACACGATAACCAGTTTACTGCACGATAAGCAATTCCTACACACGATAACCAGTTTAGTGCACGATAAGCAATTCCTACACACGATAACCAGTTTACTGCACGATAGGCAATTCCTACACACGATAACCAGTTTACTGCACATAAAATTCCTACTAACCAGTTTAGTGGTAAGCAATTCCTACACACGATAACCAGTTTAGTAGAAGATAAGCAATTCCTACACACGATAACCAGATTAGTAGAAGATAAGCAATTCCTATAACCAGTTTAGTAGAAGATAAGCAATTCCTACACACGATAACCAGTTTAGTAGAAGATAAGCAATTCCTACACACGATAACCAGTTTAGTAGAAGATAAGCAATTCCTACACACGATAACCAGTTTAGTAGAAGATAAGCAATTCCTACACACGATAACCAGTTTAGTAGAAGATAAGCAATTCCTACACACGATAACCAGATTAGTAGAAGATAAGCAATTCCTACACACGATAACCAGTTTAGTAGAAGATAAGCAATTCCTACACACGATAACCAGATTAGTAGAAGATAAGCAATTCCTACACACGATAACCAGATTAGTAGAAGATAAGCAATTCCTACACACGATAACCAGATTAGTAGAAGATAAGCAATTCCTACACACGATAACCAGATTAGTAGAAGATAAGCAATTCCTACACACGATAACCAGATTAGTAGAAGATAAGCAATTCCTACACACGATAACCAGATTAGTAGAAGATAAGCTCGACATAAAGACTGTAGTGGTCTTGTGTTTTTTTACAATGTGGTCTATCATGGAACATCACATTTCCAATGCAAAACTCCACAGGCTCCACACAGCACATGTTGTTCCAAAACCAAATAGCAGGGGTTGTGTAGGGACCATGTATTTGTGTAGGGATGGTGTATTTGTGTAGGGATTATGTATTTGTGTAGGGATGATGTATTTGTGTAGGGATGGTGTATTTGTGTAGGGATGATGTATTTGTGTAGGGATGATGTATTTGTGTAGGGATGGTGTATTTGTGTAGGGACCATGTATTTGTGTAGGGATGATGTATTTGTGTAGGGATGATGTATTTGTGTAGGGATGGTGTATTTGTGTAGGGACCATGTATTTGTGTAGGGATGATGTATTTGTGTAGGGATGATGTATTTGTGTAGGGATGATGTATTTGTGTAGGGATGGTGTATTTGTGTAGGGATGATGTATTTGTGTAGGGATGGTGTATTTGTGTAGGGATGATGTATTTGTGTAGGGATGATGTATTTGTGTAGGGATGGTGTATTTGTGTAGGGACCATGTATTTGTGTAGGGATGGTGTATTTGTGTAGGGATGATGTATTTGTGTAGGGACCATGTATTTGTGTAGGGATGGTGTATTTGTGTAGGGACCATGTATTTGTGTAGGGATGGTGTATTTGTGTAGGGATGATGTATTTGTGTAGGGACCATGTATTTGTGTAGGGATGATGTATTTGTGTAGGGACCATGTATTTGTGTAGGGATGATGTATTTGTGTAGGGATGATGTATTTGTGTAGGGATGATGTATTTGTGTAGGGACCATGTATTTGTGTAGGGATTATGTATTTGTGTAGGGATGATGTATTTGTGTAGGGACCATGTATTTGTGTAGGGATGGTGTATTTGTGTAGGGATGATGTATTTGTGTAGGGACCATGTATTTGTGTAGGGATGATGTATTTGTGTAGGGACCATGTATTTGTGTAGGGATGATGTATTTGTGTAGGGATGATGTATTTGTGTAGGGATGATGTATTTGTGTAGGGACCATGTATTTGTGTAGGGATTATGTATTTGTGTAGGGATGATGTATTTGTGTAGGGATGATGTATTTGTGTAGGGATTATGTATTTGTGTAGGGATTATGTATTTGTGTAGGGATGATGTATTTGTGTAGGGACCATGTATTTGTGTAGGGATTATGTATTTGTGTAGGGATGGTGTATTTGTGTAGGGATGATTTGTGTAGGGACCATGTATTTGTGTAGGGATTATGTATTTGTGTAGGGATGATGTATTTGTGTAGGGATGATGTATTTGTGTAGGGACCATGTATTTGTGTAGGGATGATGTATTTGTGTAGGGACCATGTATTTGTGTAGGGATGATGTATTTGTGTAGGGATGATGTATTTGTGTAGGGATGATGTATTTGTGTAGGGACAATGTATTTGTGTAGGGATGATGTATTTGTGTAGGGATGATGTATTTGTGTAGGGACAATGTATTTGTGTAGGGACCATGTATTTGTGTAGGGATGATGTATTTGTGTAGGGATGATGTATTTGTGTAGGGACAATCCATTTGTGTAGGGACCATGTATTTGTGTAGGGATGATGTATTTGTGTAGGGATGATGTATTTGTGTAGGGACAATGTATTTGTGTAGGGACCATGTATTTGTGTAGGGATGATGTATTTGTGTAGGGACAATGTATTTGTGTAGGGACAATGTATTTGTGTAGGGATGATGTATTTGTGTAGGGACAATGTATTTGTGTAGGGATGATGTATTTGTGTAGGGACGATGTATTTGTGTAGGGACAATGTATTTGTGTAGGGACGATGTATTTGTGTAGGGATGATGTATTTGTGTAGGGACAATGTATTTGTGTAGGGATGATGTATTTGTGTAGGGACAATGTATTTGTGTAGGGATGATGTATTTGTGTAGGGACGATGTATTTGTGTAGGGACAATGTTATTTGTGTAGGGACGATGTATTTGTGTAGGGATGATGTATTTGTGTAGGGACAATGTATTTGTGTAGGGATGATGTATTTGTGTAGGGACGATGTATTTGTGTAGGGATGATGTATTTGTGTAGGGACAATGTATTTGTGTAGGGACGATATTAGAGTTATCGTAGGGTCATATTCCTCCCGCAGCCGACACACACTCATGATTAGTCACTTTGTCGTACTGTGGAGTCTGTGTGTGTCTGGGGGAAGTGTGTCTGGGGGAAGTGTGTGTGTGTGTGTGTGTGTGTGTGTGTGTGTGTGTGTGTGTGTGTGTGTGTGTGTGTGTGTGTGTGTGTGTGTGTGTGTGTGTGTGTGTGTGTGTGTGTGTGTGTGTGTGTGTGTGTGTGTGTGTGTGTGTGTGTGTGTGTGTGTGTGTGTGTGTGTGTGAGGCAGAGAAAGAATAAGAGTCATGCTTCACCATGAGCAGTGCTGTTAGAAGAGCTCAATGCATTGTGGGTAAGTGTATGGCGTAGATGGGTCACCATGCCTCATCCCCCTCTTTAATTCTCTCACACACACACTCACTCTAATTGTTGATGAATGAGGGGAATTTACCTTCTGAGTCCTCAACAGGATCGATGGCTTCAATGGCCTCAATGGTAGCTGAGGATGGAGAGAGAGAGAGAGAGAGAGAGAGAGAGAGAGAGAGAGAGAGAGAGAGAGAGAGAGAGAGAGAGAGAGAGAGAGAGAGAGAGAGAGAGAGAGAGAGGGAGAGAGAGAGAGAGGGAGAGAGAGAGAGAGGGGTGAAAGGAAGGAAGGGAGTGAGAGAGAGAGAGAGAGAGAGAGAGAGAGAGAGAGAGAGAGAGAGAGAGAGAGAGAGAGAGAGAGAGAGAGAGAGTGAGAAAGTGAGAGAAGCGTGAGGGTTATTCATGCAAAACCCTCACAGCAGCACTGCAGCCTTCAGTGCTGAGGGTGTCTGGTGTTAGCACATTCATTACCTAGCGTTAGCTCACACACACATATACCAGGCTATAAGTACTATTAGCTGTAGTGAGGTGAGGAGTGACAGAGTGATTGACAGAGGACGAACATGGAATAGAGGTAGAGAGAGCGTTAGAGAGAGGCAGAGCGTGGCAGAGAGAGAGGCAGAGCAAGAGAGCGAGAGAGAGGCAGAGCGAGAGAGCGAGAGTGAGGCAGAGCGTGCGAGAGAGCAAGAGGCAGAGCGGCAGAGCGAGAGAGATGCAGAGCGAGAGAGAGAGGCAGAGCGGCAGAGCAAGAGAGGCAGAGCAAATTAGAGAAAGAAAGAGACAGTAAGGCAGAGAGACAGAGACAGAGACAGAGACAGAGGGAGAGAGAGGCAGAGAGAGAGGCAGGCGCAGAGAGAGAGGCAGAGGCAGAGAGATGCAGACGCAGAGAGAGAGGCAGATGCAGAGAGAGAGGCAGAGGCAGAGAGAGAGGCAGATGCAGAGAGAGAGGCAGAGGCAGAGGCAGAGAGAGAGGCAGATGCAGAGAGAGAGGCAGATGCAGAGAGAGAGGCAGAGGCAGAGGCAGAGAGAGGCAGAGGCAGAGGCAGAGAGAGGCAGAGGCAGAGAGAGAGGCAGATGCAGAGAGAGAGGCAGATGCAGAGAGAGAGGCAGATGCAGAGAGAGAGGCTGAGGCAGCGAGAGAGGCAGATGTAGAGAGAGAGGCAGATGCAGAGAGAGAGGCAGAGGCAGAGAGAGAGGCAGAGGCAGAGAGAGGCAGAGGCAGAGAGAGAGGCAGATGCAGAGAGAGAGGCAGATGCAGAGAGAGAGGCAGATGCAGAGAGAGAGGCAGATGCAGAGAGAGAGAGGCAGATGCAGAGAGAGAGGCAGATGCAGAGAGAGAGGCAGATGCAGAGAGAGAGGCAGATGCAGAGAGAGAG
Source organism: Oncorhynchus gorbuscha (assembly GCF_021184085.1). Taxonomy (NCBI): domain Eukaryota; kingdom Metazoa; phylum Chordata; class Actinopteri; order Salmoniformes; family Salmonidae; genus Oncorhynchus; species Oncorhynchus gorbuscha. Next base: position 83,064,984 of record NC_060185.1, read on the forward strand.
GCAGAGGCAGTGAGAGAGGCAGATGCAGAGAGAGAGGCAGATGCAGAGAGAGAGGCAGATGCAGAGAGAGAGGCAGATGCAGAGAGAGAGGCAGACGCACAGAGAGAGTCAGATGCAGAGAGAGAGGCAGATGAAGAGAGAGAGGCAGATGCAGAGAGAGAGCAGATGAAGAGAGAGAGGCAGATGCAGAGAGAGAGGCAGATGCAGAGAGAGAGGCAGATGCAGAGAGAGAGGCAGAGGCAGAGGCAGAGAGAGGCAGAGGCAGAGGCAGAGAGAGGCAGAGGCAGAGAGAGAGGCAGATGCAGAGAGAGAGGCAGATGCAGAGAGAGAGGCAGATGCAGAGAGAGAGGCTGAGGCAGCGAGAGAGGCAGATGTAGAGAGAGAGGCAGATGCAGAGAGAGAGGCAGAGGCAGAGAGAGAGGCAGAGGCAGAGGCAGAGAGAGGCAGAGGCAGAGAGAGAGGCAGATGCAGAGAGAGAGGCAGATGCAGAGAGAGAGGCAGATGCAGAGAGAGAGGCAGATGCAGAGAGAGAGAGGCAGATGCAGAGAGAGAGGCAGATGCAGAGAGAGAGGCAGATGCAGAGAGAGAGGCAGATGCAGAGAGAGAGGCAGAGGCAGTGAGAGCAGAGGCAGTGAGAGAGGCAGATGCAGAGAGAGAGGCAGATGCAGAGAGAGAGGCAGATGCAGAGAGAGAGGCAGATGCAGAGAGAGAGGCAGATGCAGAGAGAGAGGCAGACGCACAGAGAGAGTCAGATGCAGAGAGAGAGGCAGATGAAGAGAGAGAGGCAGATGCAGAGAGAGAGGCAGATGAAGAGAGAGAGCAGATGCAGAGAGAGAGGCAGATGAAGAGAGAGAGGCAGATGCAGAGAGAGAGGCAGATGAAGAGAGAGAGGCAGATGCAGAGAGAGAGGCAGATGCAGAGAGAGAGGCAGATGAAGAGAGAGAGGCAGATGCAGAGAGAGAGGCAGATGCAGAGAGAGAGGCACATGAAGAGAGAGAGGCAGATGAAGAGAGAGAGGCAGATGCAGAGAGAGAGGCAGATGCAGAGAGAGAGGCAGATGCAGAGAGAGAGGCAGATGAAGAGAGAGAGGCAGATGCAGAGAGAGAGGCAGACGCAGAGAGAGAGGCAGATGCAGAGAGAGAGGCAGATGCAGAGAGAGAGGCAGATGCAGAGAGAGAGGCAGATGCAGAGAGAGAGGCAGATGCAGAGAGAGAGGCAGATGCAGAGAGAGAGGCAGAGGCAGTGAGAGAGGCAGATGCAGAGAGAGAGGCAGATGCAGAGAGAGAGGCAGATGCAGAGAGAGAGGCAGATGCAGAGAGAGAGGCAGACGCACAGAGAGAGTCAGATGCAGAGAGAGAGGCAGATGAAGAGAGAGAGGCAGATGCAGAGAGAGAGGCAGATGAAGAGAGAGAGGCAGATGCAGAGAGAGAGGCAGATGCAGAGAGAGAGGCAGATGCAGAGAGAGAGGCAGAGGCAGAGGCAGAGAGAGGCAGAGGCAGAGGCAGAGAGAGGCAGAGGCAGAGAGAGAGGCAGATGCAGAGAGAGAGGCAGATGAAGAGAGAGAGGCAGATGCAGAGAGAGAGGCAGATGCAGAGAGAGAGGCAGATGCAGAGAGAGAGAGGCAGATGCAGAGAGAGAGGCAGATGCAGAGAGAGAGGCAGATGCAGAGAGAGAGGCAGATGCAGAGAGAGAGGCAGAGGCAGTGAGAGAGGCAGATGCAGAGAGAGAGGCAGATGCAGAGAGAGAGGCAGATGCAGAGAGAGAGGCAGATGCAGAGAGAGAGGCAGATGCAGAGAGAGAGGCAGACGCACAGAGAGAGTCAGATGCAGAGAGAGAGGCAGATGAAGAGAGAGAGGCAGATGCAGAGAGAGAGGCAGATGAAGAGAGAGAGGCAGATGCAGAGAGAGAGGCAGATGAAGAGAGAGAGGCAGATGCAGAGAGAGAGGCAGATGAAGAGAGAGAGGCAGATGCAGAGAGAGAGGCAGATGCAGAGAGAGAGGCAGATGAAGAGAGAGAGGCAGATGCAGAGAGAGAGGCAGATGCAGAGAGAGAGAAGCAGATGAGATGAAGAGAGAGGCAGATGAAGAGAGAGAGGCAGATGCAGAGAGAGGATGCAGATGCAGAGAGAGAGGCAGATGCAGAGAGAGAGGCAGATGAGAGAGAGAGATGCAGGCAGATGCAGAGAGAGAGGCAGATGCAGATGCAGAGATGCAGAGGCAGATGCAGAGAGAGAGGCAGATGCAGAGAGAGAGGCAGATGCAGAGAGAGAGGCAGATGCAGAGAGAGAAGCAGACGCAGAGAGAGGCAGATGCAGAGAGAGAGGCACATGAAGAGAGAGAGGCAGATGCAGAGAGAGAGGCAGATGCAGAGAGAGAAGCAGACGCAGAGAGAGAGGCAGATGCAGAGAGAGAAGCAGACGCAGAGAGAGAGGCAGATGCAGAGAGAGAGGCAGATGCAGAGAGAGAAGCAGACGCAGAGAGAGAGGCAGACAGAGAAAGAGGCAGACAGAGAGAGCAGACAGAGAGTTTGTGAGAAAGTTGGAATGTGTGTGGGCCTGTTTGCCAGTGTGTGTGTATGTGTGTGGAGGGGTGTGTAATATGTGTGCACACGTGTGTGTGTGTGTGTGTGTGTGTGTGTGTGTGTGTGTGTGTGTGTGTGTGTGTGTGTGTGTGTGTGTGTGTGTGTGTGTGTGTGTGTGTGTGTGTGTGTGTGTGTGTGTGTGTGTGTGTGTGTGTGTGTGTGTGTGTGCGCGCGCGTGTGTGTGTGTGTGTGTCTACTCACCGCTCTGCAGAGTCTGCTTGCCTCCAGACAGAACTCCGCTGGGCAGCATGCCAGTGGGTGTCAGTCCCTTCAGGGTCAGTACGTTCTCACTCTCCTCCCTAAAACACACACACACATACATTAGAAACGAACATACACAGTCTCACATGCTTCTACACACATTCAGACACTTGCAGTGCCTTGCAAAAGCATTGATCCCCCTTTGGCATTTTTCCTATTTTGTTGCATTACAACCTGTCATTTAAATAGATTTTTATTTGGATTTCATGTAATGGACTTACACAAAATAGTCCAAATTGCTGAAGTGAAATGAAAAAATAACTTTTATAAAAAATCTATTAAAAATGAAACCTGAAAAGTGGTGTGTGCATATGTATTCACCCCCTTTGCTATGAAGCCCTAAATAAGATTAAAACCAATTACCATCAGAAGTAATATTATTAGTTACATTTTTTATTTGACCTTTATTTAACCAGGTAGGCCAGTTGAGAACAAGTTCTCATTTACAACTGCGACCTGACCAAGATAAAGCAAAGCAGTGTGACACAAACAACAACACATGGAATAAACAAATGTACAGTCAATAACACAATAGAAAAGTCAATATACAGTGAAGTATATAAAGTCCACAAATGTGCAATCTAAGTGTCACATAATCTGTCACATGATTTCAATATATATAAACACCTGCTCTGAAAGGCCCCAGAGTCTGCAACACCACAAAGCAGAGGTGGCAGGTAGCCTAGTGGTTGGAGTGTTGGGCCAGTAACCAAAAGGTTGCTCGATAGAAGCCCTGAACTGACAAGGTAAACATGTGTCATAATGCTCCTGAACAAGGCAGTAAACCCACACAAACCTGCAAAGAGAGGGCACCACACAAAGAGAGGGCCGCCCACCAAAACTCACAAACCAGGCAAGGAGGGCATTAATCAGAGATGCAACAAAGAGACCAAAGATAACCTGAAGGAGCTGCAAAGCTCCACAGCGGAGATTGGAGGATCTGTCCATAGGACCACTTTAAGCCGTACACTCCGCAGAGCTGGGCTTTATGGAAGAGTGGCCAGGAAAAAAAGTAATTGCTTAATTGAAGAAAAAAATAAGCAATCACGTTTGGTGTTCGCCAAAAGGCATGTGGGAGACTCCCCAAACATATGGAAGAAGGTACTCTGGTCAGATGAGACTAAAATTGAGCTTTTTGGACATTAAGGAAAACACTATGTCTATTACAAACCCAACAACTCTCATCACCCCGAGAACACCATCCCCCATAGTGAATCATGGTGGTGGCAACATCATGCTGTGGGGATGTTTTTCATCGGCAGGGACTGGGAAACTGGTCAGACTTGAAGGAATGATGGATGGCACTAAATACAGGGAAATTCTTGAGGGAAACCTGTTTCAGTCTCCCAGGGATTTGAGACTGGGTCGGATGTTCACCTTCCAGCAGGACAATGACCCTACGCATACTGCTAAAGCAACACTTGAGTGGTTTAAGGGGAAACATTTAAATGGCTTGGAATGGCCTAGTCAAAGCTCAGACCTCAATCCAATTGACTTAAAGATTGCTGTACACCAGTGGAACCTATCCATCTTGAAGGGGCTGGAGCAGTTTTGCCTTGAAGAATGGACAAAAATCCCAGTGGCTAGATGTGCCAAGCATATAGAGACATACCCCAAGAGACTTGCAGCTGTAATTACTGCAAAAGGTGGATCTACAAAGTATTGACTTTGGGGGGGTTGAATAGTTATACACGCTCAGGTTTTCCGGTTTTTTTGTCTTATTTCTTGTTCGTTTCACAATAACAAATATTTTGCATCTTCAAAGTGGTAGGCATGTTGTGTAAATCAAATGACACAAACCCCCCAAAAAAATCAATTTTAATTCCAGGTTGTCAGGCAACAAAATAGGAAAAATGCCAAGGGGGTGAATACTTTCGCAAGCCATTGTACACACAAAATTATACACACACACAACTCACTCACCGTAAAACTTGGAACATTTTGGCCATCTTCCCTATGGCACGGATCTTGTTCCTGATCACCTCTTTCCTAGCTGCCGCTGCATTGGCTGGAGGGAACCAATCACAGAGGAGTAAAACACGGGACACCAATAACAAGGAAGTGAAAAGGAAGGTTGAATTGACATAAAAATGGAACCAATCAAAGTGTCTGTGTCCCATTTGGGATGCAACAGGTCTTCCCATGTGTATCTATTTATAAAGATATGATTACCATCATAGACCTCTTCCTCCCCGTCATTCTCCATGAGCTCATCATCTGAACAGATACTGAGAACATTCACCAGCATCTCTGTCACTGTGGCGCGAGAGAGAGGGCACAGTCAATATGAGAGAGAGACTCTGAAGAAAAATGTATATTGTTTGCAGAATATCTGTTGCTTCTGTCCCGAGCCAAGAGGGCCTACAGCAGCACCTAGATCTTCTGCACAGATTATTTCAGACCTGGGCCTTGACATTGAATCTCAGTAAGACAAAAATAATAGTGTTCCAAAAAAGGTCCAGAGAGAGAGAGAGTTAGTCACAGAGTGAGATTCAGAAATAGAGAATAAGAGAGAGGGTCAGAGAGAGAGAGAATAAGAGAGAAGGTTAGAGAGAGAGAATAAGAGAGAAGGTTAGAGAGAGAGAATAAGAGAGAAGGTTAGAGAGAGAGAATAAGAGAGAAGGTTAGAGAGAGAGAATAAGAGAGAGGGTCAGAGAGAGAATAAGAGAGAGGGTTGGAGAGAGAGAATAAGAGAGAGAGATTCAGAGAATAAGAGGGTTGGTCAGAGAGAGAGAGAATAAGAGAGAGGGTTGGAGAGAGGGAATAAGAGAGAGGGTTGGAGAGAGAGAATAAGAGAGAGAGAATAAGAGAGAGATTCAGAGATAGAGAATAAGAGCGAGAGAGATTCAGAGAATAAGAGGGTTGGTCAGAGAGAGAGAATAAGAGAGAGGTCAGAGAGAGAGAATAAGAGAGAGGGTCAGAGAGAGAGAATAAGAGAGAGGGTCAGAGAGAGAGAATAAGAGAGAGGGTCAGAGAGAGAGAGAATAAGAGAGAGGGTCAGAGAGAGAGAGAA
>NC_060185.1:83073337-83075837 GCF_021184085.1 Oncorhynchus gorbuscha
AACATCATAGTGAAGTAGCCAAACTATGCTGTGTATGAATCAATGTGTGTGTGTACATGAGAGCAAGAGAGATTTGATTCTGAACACCCCAGCACTATATAGTCTGAAACAGTTTACATGGAATGACCACCAGGGGTCATCATTGAGCCCCTAATAAAAACAGCAGAACCAGATCTAGTAGGAGGGCACTGTATGTTTCTCTCAGTAGACTGGTGTAGGCTCCATATTGTTTAGCACCATATAATAACAACAGTCTCAACTATCCATCACGTCAATCCTCTGGTCTCTCATTTTATTCATCTCTTTTTCCTCCCTCACTCCCCCTCCCTCTTGCTCTCTTTCCCTCACTGTATCTTAATATCACTCCCCAATCTGGCAGTAGTAGCCAGTCGTCATGGAAACAGAACGGTGCAGTCTCCCTAGGGATTGTGGGATATGGCTTAGCGCTGAAACTGTGTGTGTGGATCTGTGAGATAACTGACCAGTGTTACAGCTGTTCCACAAATCCCAATGTTTCTTTGGTTGTTGGATCTCTGAATCAGCTTGTAGTCAACTAGTACAACATGTTTCCCCTCCTTCATCTCCCCTCCAGCACCACACCTTCCTCCTGTACATCACGCAACAGATCCCACTGGATCTCACCTGCGTTAGAAGTGTGTGTGTGTGTGCGTGTGCGTGTGCGTGTGTACCTGCGTAGGTGTGTCTGTGTGTGTGTCTGTGTGTGTGTGTGTGTGTGTGTGTGTGTGTGTGTGTGTGTGTGTGTGTGTGTGTGTGTGTGTGTGTGTGTGTGTGTGTGTGTGTGTGTGTGTGTGTGTGTGTGTGTGTGTGTGTGTGTGTGTGTGTGTGTGTGTGTGTGTGTGTGTGTGTGTGTGTGTGTGTGTGTGTGTGTGTGTGTGTGTACCTGCGTAGGTGCGTCGCCGTGTCAGTGTCTCTGTGTTTACCTGTAGAAGTAGGAGCAGCCCCTGACTGTGTTGTGGCCAAAGTATTCTTGTGTCTTCTCGTTGCCAAAGTCCTCCAGTGGGTCGGCCCACAGCAGGTCACACATGGGTCCGAATGCTGGAGGCTCCTTGAACCTGTCCAGCTGGATTATAGAGACAATGACAACAGAACAGATATATACACTGAGTTTACCAAACATTAGGAACCCCTTCCTAATATTTAGTTAGGCCGGACTCTACAAGGTGTCAAAAAACGTTCCACAGGGACGCTGGCCCATGTTGACTCCAAAGCTTCCCACAGCTGTGTCAAGTTGGCTGGATGTCCTTTGGGTGGTGGACCATTCTTGATACATGGGAAACTGTTGAGCATGAAAAACCCAGCAGCATTGCAGTTCCTGACACACTCAAACAAGTGCGCCTGGCACCTACTTCCATACCTCACCCTCTGAATGGCACACAGACACAATCCATGTCTCAATTGTCTGATGGCTTATAAATCCTTCATTAACCTGATTCCTCCCCTCCATCTACACGGATTGAAGTGGATTTAACAAGTGACATCAATAAGGGATCATAGCTTTCACCTAGAATCACCTGGTCAGTCTGTCATGGAAAGACCTCTGTTCTTAATGTTTTGTCCACTCAGTGTACATTGATACATACATCTATAGATACGTACATGTATAGAAACAGTGCATTCAGAAAATATTCAGACCCCTTGACTTTTTCTATATTTTGTTACGTTACAGTCTTATTCTAAAATTGATTAAATAGTTTCCACCCCCTCATCAATCTGCACACAATCACCCCATAATGACAAAGCAAAAACAGGTTTTTAGAAATTGTCCAGAAGCCCAGAAGTCTGAGGTCCTGAGCGCTCTGGAGCAGGTTTTCGTCAAGGAAATCTCTGTACTTTGCTCCGTTCATCTTCCCCTTGATCCTGACTAGTTTCCCAGTCCCTACTGCTGAAAAACATCCCCAAGCATGATGTTGTCACCACCATGCTTCACCGTAGGGATGGTGCCAGCTTCCCTCCAGACGTGACCCTTGGCATTCAGGCCAAATCGTTCAATCTTGGTTTCATCAGACCAGAGAATCTTGTTCCTCATGGTCTGAGAGTCTTTAGGTGCCTTTTGGCAAACTCCAAGCGGGCTGTCATGTGCCTTTTACTGAGGAGTGCTTCCGTCTGGTCACTCGACCATAAAGGCCTGATTGGTGGAGTGCTGCAGAGATAGTTGTCCTTCTGGAAGGTTCTCCCATCTCCACAGAGGAACTCTCTAACTAGCTTCTACGACCATCTAAAAGGAAGCGATTCCCAAATCTTCCATAACAAATCCATCACCTACAGAGAGATGAACCTGGAGTAGAGTCCCCTAAGCACGCTGGTCCTGGGGCTCTGTTCACAAACACAAACAGACCCTACAGAGAGATGAACCTGGAGAAGAGTCCCCTCAGAAAGCTGGTCCTGGGGCTCTGTTCACAAACACAAACAGACCCTACAGAGAGATGAACCTGGAGAAGAGTCCCCTAAGCAAGCTGGTCCTGGGGCTCTGTTCACAAAC
>NC_060185.1:83078337-83083337 GCF_021184085.1 Oncorhynchus gorbuscha
TTACTCTCTTCAGAAATAAGTCTCTCACTGTTGCCGCCTGCTACCGACCCCCCTCAGCTCCCAGCTGTGCCCTGGACACCATTTGTGAATTGATCGCCCCCCATCTAGCTTCAGAGTTTGTTCTGTTAGGTGACCTAAACTGGGATATGCTTAACACCCAGGCTGTCCTACAATCTAAGCTAGATGCCCTCAATCTCACACAAATCATCAAGGAACCCACCAGGTACAACCCTAAATCTGTAAACAAGGGCACCCTCATAGACGTCATCCTGACCAACTGGCCCTCCAAATACACCTCCGCTGTCTTCAACCAGGATCTCAGTGATCACTGCCTCATTGCCTGTATCCGCTACGGAGCCGCAGTCAAACGACCACCCCTCATCACTGTCAAACGCTCCCTAAAACACTTCTGTGAGCAGGCCTTTCTAATCGACCTGGCCCGGGTATCCTGGAAGGACATTGACCTCATCCCGTCAGTTGAGGATGCCTGGTCATTCTTTAAAAGTAAATTCCTCACCATTTTATATAAGCATGCTCCATTCATAAAATGCAGAACTAAGAACAGATATAGCCCTTGGTTCACTCCAGACCTGACTGCCCTCGACCAGCACAAAAACATCCTGTGGCGGACTGCAATAGCATCGAATAGTCCCCGCGATATGCAACTGTTCAGGGAAGTCAGGAACCAATACACGCAGTCAGTCAGGAAAGCTAAGGCCAGCTTCTTCAGGCAGAAATTTGCATCCTGTAGCTCCAACTGGGACACTGTGAAGTCCATGGAGAACAAGAGCACCTCCTCCCAGTTGCCCACTGCACTGAGGCTAGGTAACACTATCACCACCGATAAATCCATGATTATCAAAAACTCCAACAAGCATTTCTCAACGGCTGGCCATGCCTTCTGCCTGGCTACTCCAACCTCGGCCAACAGCTCCGCCCCCCCCGCAGCTCCTCGCCCAAGCCTCCCCAGATTCTCCTTTACCCAAATCCAGATAGCAGATGTTCTGAAAGAGCTGCAAAACCTGGACCCGTACAAATCAGCTGGGCTTGACAATCTGGACCCTCTATTTCTGAAACTATCCGCCGCATTGTCGCAACCCCTATTACCAGCCTGTTCAACCTCTCTCTCATATCGTCTGAGATCCCCAAGGATTTCAAAGCTGCCGCAGTCATCCCCCTCTTCAAAGGGGGAGACACCCTGGACCCAAACTGTTACAGACCTATATCCATCCTGCCCTGCCTATCTAAGGTCTTCGAAAGCCAAGTCAACAAACAGGTCACTGACCATCTCGAATCCCACCGTACCTTCTCCGCTGTGCAATCTGGTTTCCGAGCCGGTCACGGGTGCACCTCAGCCACGCTCAAGGTACTAAACAATATCATAACCGCCATCGATAAAAGACAGTACTGTGCAGCCGTCTTCATCGACCTTGCCAAGGCTTTCGACTCTGTCAATCACCATATTCTTATCGGCAGACTAAGTAGCCTCGGTTTTTCGGATGACTGCCTTGCCTGTTTCACCAACTACTTTGCAGACAGAGTTCAGTGTGTCAAATCGGAGGGCATGCTGTCCGGTCCTCTGGCAGTCTCTATGGGGGTGCCACAGGGTTCAATCCTCGGGCCGACTCTTTTCTCTGTATATTTCAATGATGTTGTTCTTGCTGCGGGCGATTCCCTGATCTACCTCTACGCAGACGACACCATTCTATATAATTCCGGCCCGTCCTTGGACACTGTGCTATCTAACCTCCAAACGAGCTTCAATGCCATACAACACTCCTTCCGTGGCCTCCAACTGCTCTTAAATGCTAGTAAAACCAAATGCATGATTTTCAACCGTTCGCTGCCTGCACCCGCACGCCCGACCAGCATCACCACCCTGGATGGTTCCGACCTTGAATATGTGGACATCTATAAGTACCTAGGTGTCTGGCTAGACTGTAAACTCTCCTTCCAGACTCATATCAAACATCTCCAATCGAAAATCAAATCTAGAGTCGGCTTTCTATTCCGCAACAAAGCCTCCTTCACTCACGTCGCCAAACTTACCCGAGTAAAACTGACTAGCCTACCGATCCTCGACTTCGGCGATGTCATCTACAAAATAGTTTCCAACACTCTACTCAGCAAACTGGATGCAGTTTATCACAGTGCCATACGTTTTGTCACTAAAGCACCTTATACCACCCACCACTGCGACCTGTATGCTCTAGTCGGCTGGCCCTCGCTACATATTCGTCGCCAGACCCACTGGCTCCAGGTCATCTACAAGTCCATGCTAGGTAAAGCTCCTCCTTATCTCAGTTCACTGGTCAAGGGGGGAGAGACGGAGAGAAAGAGAGAGAGAGAGAGAGAGAGAGAGAGAGAGAGAGAGAGAGAGAGAGAGAGAGAGAGAGAGAGAGAGAGAGAGAGAGAGAGAGAGAGAGAGAGAGAGAGAGAGAGAGAGAGAGAGAATGTATGGAGAAGTTGGAACTAGTGTTGGATGAGAAAGTCATGTGAGAGATGGAACAACATAGAAAGAAGAGATGAAAGAGTGTAAGAGAAAGAGAGAGAGGATAGAGAGTGCAACAGGATGCTAGTATGAAGGAGGGGGGAAAGGGTGGAATGAGGGAGGATACAGGAAGAGAGAGAACAGGAAGAGGGAGAGACCACAGATACTCACATTCTGTTTTGAAAGTGAAATATTCTGTCAAGTGTCTACATTCATGGTTTCCCCGTAGAAGAAATAACGTCTTTGGGTAGAGGATTTTCAACGACCACAGATACAACACACACTGAGAGAGGAGAGACAGAACACAGAAAGATCCTTCAGTAACAGTACGACTCAGAGGAAAAAATGACCCACTAGCTACTCACTTGACCTCAGGCTCGAAGTCCTAGATTCAAAGCAACCTTGTTAAACACTTCCTAGTATGCAGAAAGTAGTGTGCCTCTAGGTAAATAAGCACTAGCCAGGGTGCACTAAGTAGTGTCCCTAGGTAGTATGCAGTAGTTACACTCTTAGAAAAAAAAGTTCTATCCAGAACCTTAAAGGGTTCTTCGGCGTAGAACCCCGGGGGAAAAGGGGGACAGTCAAAGCACCCTTTTGGAACCTTTTCTTTAAAAGAGTGTAGTGTGGACTATTGTGCTCTAGGTAGTGTGCACTAGGTAGTGTGCACTAGGTAGTGTCGTGTGCCCTCACCTCAATACTGAAGTAACCCCGGTCCACGTAGTCCCCTAGGAAGAGGTAGCGTGTCGTCGCAGGGGAACCCCCCACCTCAAACAGCTTCATCAGGTCAAAGAACTGACCGTGGACGTCTCCACACACTGAAACACAATGTCGAAACAACGTTACACTCATAGAACACTGTTAAACAGACAACATCAGTACTACAGAATCACGTTCCTGTTACTTCAGTTTCGTCTTGTTTTACTGTCCTTTTTACAATAGATGACAAACAGTCTCAGGAAGTGACAACAAAGTAGAAGGGTAACCAACAACCGTTTCTCTCCTCTTTCAAGTGAATGTCAATTGTCAAATTTAAAAAAAAAACACTACTTTGACAGTGGCACTACCACCACTACACTCTCTCCGTAATGTCTGTCATATGTTCCTACAGAACAGACAGCATAAAGCATTAGCGAGTTGAAGCGTAATAGCTGCTATGTATGTGTGACGGTGTGTGTCTTCAGCCGGCCTGTGGCCTGCCGACCACCTCTTCTCTCTAGGGACTAGCAGTATTTCAGCTGAAAACCAAAAAGTGGCTAGGCAGCTACCTTCTCTTCTCTCACTGTGTGTGTGGGATGTGTGCAGTCATGGAATTATCTTGCAGATACCATTCACATGCCAAAGATAACCAGTAGCTGGTTGTCTTTAATGTGGGTTACAGGCAGCTAGACAACTCTCTTCCTTTCTCTCCTCTCTGAATCTCAGTCTTCTCCCTTGTCTTGTTTTCCTTCCCCTCACCTGTCCTCTTTCCTTCCCTCTGTCCCCTTGTCATCTCCCCTGTCCTCTCCCCTGTCCTCTCCCCTTGTCATCTCCCCTGTCCTCTCCCCTGTCCTCTCCCCTTGTTATCTCCCCTGTCCTCTCCCCTGTCCTCTCCCCTTGTCCTCTCCCCTGTCCTCTCCCCTGTCCTCTCCCCTTGTCATCTCCCCTGTCCTCTCCCCTGTCCTCTCCCCTTGTCCTCTCCCCTGTCCTCTCCCCTGTCCTCTCCCCTTGTCATCTCCCCTGTCCTCTCCCCTTGTCCACTCCCCTGTCCTCTCCCCTTGTCATCTCCCCTGTCCTCTCCCCTTGTCATCTCCCCTGTCCTCTCCCCTTGTCCCCTCCCCTGTCCTCTCCCCTTGTCATCTCCCCTGTCCTCTCCCCTTGTCCTCTCCCCTGTCCTCTCCCCTTGTCATCTCCCCTGTCCTCTCCCCTGTCCTCTCCCCTTGTCTTCTCCCCCTGTCCTCTCCCCTGTCCTCTCCCCTTGTCCTCTCCCCTGTCCTCTCCCCTGTCCTCTCCCCTTGTCATCTCCCCTGTCCTCTCCCCTTGTCCACTCCCCCCCTGTCCTCTCCCCTTGTCATCTCCCCTGTCCTCTCCCCTTGTCCCCTCCCCTGTCCTCTCCCCTGTCCTCTCCCCTTGTCATCTCCCCTGTCCTCTCCCCTTGTCATCTCCCCTTGTCATCTCCCCCTTGTCCCCTCCCCCTCCTCATCACCTGTGATTGGGGCCTCTATATCTAGCATGGTCCTCTCCTTCCTGCCCCCACCCACCCTTCCACCCCACTCCCCCCATCGTCACCTGTGACTGGGGCGTCTATATCCAGCATGGTCCTCTCCTTCCTCTCCTCTCCTCTCCTCACCCTCCCTCCCACTCCCCCTCCCTCCTCACCTGTGACTGGGTCCTCTATATCCAGCATGGTCCTTTCACCCTCCCTCCCCACTCCCCCATCGTCACCTGTGATTAGGGCCTCTATATCCAGCATGGTCCTTTCATTCCTCCCCCACCCTCCCTCCCCATCCTCATCCTCACCTGTGACTGGGGC
>NC_060185.1:83085837-83148337 GCF_021184085.1 Oncorhynchus gorbuscha
CCCTCCCTCCCCACTCCCCCTCCCTCTTCACCTGTGACTGGGGCCTCTATATACAGGATGGTCCTCTCTTTCCTTCCTCACCCTCCCTCCCCACTCCCCCTCCCTCCTCACCTGTGACTGGGGCCTCTATATCCAGCATGGTCCTCTCCTTCCTCTCCACTCTCCTCTCCTCACCCTCCCTCCCCACTCCCCCTCCCTCCTCACCTGTGACTGGGGCCTCTATATCCAGCATGGTCCTCTCCTTCCTCTCCACTCTCCTCTCCTCACCCTCCCTCCCTCCCCACTCCCCCTCCCTCCTCACCTGTGACTGGGGCCTCTATATCCAGCATGGTCCTCTCCTTCCTCTCCACTCTCCTCTCCTCACCCTCCCTCCCCACTCCCCTCCCTCCTCACCTGTGACTGGGGCCTCTATATCCAGCATGGTCATCTCCTTCCTCTCCACTCTCCTCTCCTCACCCTCCCTCCCCACTCCCCCTCCCTCCTCACCTGTGACTGGGGCCTCTATATCCAGCATGGTCCTCTCCTTCCTCTCCACTATCCTCTCCTCACCCTCCCTCCCTCCCCACTCCCCCTCCCTCCTCACCTGTGACTGGGGCCTCTATATCCAGCATGGTCCTCTCCTTCCTCTCCACTCTCCTCTCCTCACCCTCCCTCCCCACTCCCCCTCCCTCCTCACCTGTGACTGGGGCCTCTATATCCAGCATGGTCCTCTCCTGGCGCAGGATGGCGGCTCCCTCATTGATGATACGTAGGGCCACCACCTCCTCCAGGCGACCCTCCTTGGTGAGGTGGGCTTTTAGCAGGTCTACTCTGGGCTTCCCCTCACAGTCAAACACCTCCTTCATGGAGAGCCTGTGGCTCAGGGGGAAGGGGACCGCTAGGAAGAGGAGAGGAATGGGAGAAGGAGGACAGAGGAGAGGGAGAAAGATGGAAAGAGAAATGGGGGAGAGATAGGGATGGAGAGAAATAGATGGTGATGGAGAGAGAGATGGGGGAGAGATGGGATGAGAGAGAGATGAGGTTAGTTGGGGATGGAGAGAGAGATGGGGGAGATGGGGGTGGAGAGAGAGATGGGGGAGAGATGGGGGTGGAGAGAGAGATGGGGGAGATGGGGATGGAGAGAGAGATGGGGGAGAGATGGGATGGAGAGAGAGATGAGGTTAGTTGGGGATGGAGAGAGAGATGCGGGAGATGGGGATGGAGAGAGAGATGGGGGAGAGATGGGGGTGGAGAGAGAGATGGGGGAGAGATGGGGATGGAGGGAGAGATGGGATGGAGAGAGAGATGGGGAAATTTGGGGATGGAGACAGAGATGGGGAGAGATGGGGATGGGGAGAGATGGGGATGGAGAGAGTGATGGGGAGAGATGGGGATGGAGAGATGGGGAGAGATGGGGGAGAGATGGGGATGGAGAGATGGGGAGAGATGGGGTTGGAGAGAGAGATGGGGGAGAGATGGGGATGGAGAGATGGGGTGAGATGGGGATGGAGAGATGGGGAGAGATGGGGTTGGAGAGAGAGATGGGGGAGAGATGGGGATGGAGAGATGGGGTGAGATGGGGATGGAGAGATGGGGGAGAGATGGGGATGGAGAGAGATGGGGAGAGATGGGGATGGAGAGAGATGATGGGGAGAGATGGGGTTGGAGAGAGAGATGGGGGAGAGATGGGGATGGAGAGATGGGGAGAGATGCCGGAGATATGGGGAGAGATGGGGGAGAGATGGGGGAGAGATGGGGATGGAGAGAGATGGGGAGAGATGGGGGAGAGATAGGGGAGAGATGGGGAGAGATGGGGATGGAGAGAGATGGGGGAGAGATGGGGATGGAGAGATGGGGAGAGATGGGGAGAGATGGGGGAGAGATGGGGAGAGATGGGGATGGGGAGAGATGGGGATGGAGAGATGGGGGAGAGATGGGGAGAGATGGGGGAGAGATGGGGAGAGATGGGGATGGGGAGAGATGGGGATGGAGAGAGATGGGCAGAGATGGGGATGGAGAGAGAGATGGGGAGAGATGGGGGAGAGATGGAGAGAGCGATGGGGAGAGATGGGGATGGAGAGAGATGGGGAGAGATGGGGATGGAGAGAGAGATGGGGAGAGATGGGGGAGAGATAGGGAGGAGATGGGGAGAGATGGGGATGGAGAGAGATGGGGGAGAGATGGGATGGAGAGATGGGGGAGAGATGGGGAGAGATGGGGATGGGGAGAGATGGGGATGGAGAGAGATGGGCAGAGATGGGGATGGAGAGAGAGATGGGGAGAGATGGGGGAGAGATGTAGAGAGCGATGGGGAGAGATGGGGATGGAGAGAGATGGGGATGGAGAGAGATGGGGATGGAGAGAGAGATGGGGAGAAATGGGGGAGAGATGGAGAGAGCGATGGGGAGAGATGGGGATGGAGCGGTGGGGGAGAGATGAGGATGGAGAGCGAGATGGAGAGAGATATGGGGATGGAGAGAGAGATGGGGAGAGATTGGGATGGAGAGAGAGATGGAGAGAGATATGGGGATGGAGAGAGAGATGGGGATGGAGAGAGATGGGGAGAGATGGGGATGGAGAGAGAGATGGAGAGAGATATGGGGATGGAGAGAGAGATGGGGAGAGATTGGGATGGAGAGAGAGATGGAGAGAGATATGGGGATGGAGAGAGAGATGGGGATGGAGAGAGATGGGGAGAGATGGGGGAGAGATGGGGATGAGAGAGAGATGGGGGAGGGAGAGAAATATGGGGAATAGATGGGGATGGAGAGCGAGATGGGAGAGAGATGGGGATGGAGAGAGAGATGGAGAGAGATATGGGGATGGAGAGTGAGATGGAGAGAGATGGGGATGGAGAGAGAGATGGGGTGAGATTGGGATGGAGAGAGAGATGGAGAGAGATATGGGGATGGAGAGACAGATGGAGAGAGAGATGGGGATGGAGAGAGATGGGGAGAGATGGGGGAGAGATGGAGATGAGAGAGAGATGGGGGAGGGAGAGAAAGATGGGGAATAGATGGGGATGGAGAGACAGATGGGGAATAGATGGGGGTGGAGAGATAGATTGGGATAGATGAGGGAATAAAGAGATGGGTGAGGGATAGAGATGGAGAGAGATGGGGGAGGGATGGAGATAGAGAGAGATGGGGGATAGATGAGGGGGAGATGGGGGGGGAAAGAGATGGGGAGGGATGGGGATGAGAGAGATGGGGGAGAGATGGGGATGGAGAGAGAGATGGGGAGAGATGGGGGAGAGATGGAGAGAGCGATGGGGAGAGATGAGGATGGAGAGCGAGATGGGAGAGAGATGGGGATGGAGAGAGAAATGGAGAGAGATATGGGGATGGAGAGTGAGATGGAGAGAGATGGGGATGGAGAGAGATGGGGAGAGATTGGGATGGAGAGAGAGATGGAGAGAGATATGGGGATGGAGAGAGATGGAGAGAGATGGGGATGGAGAGAGAGATGGGGTAGAGAGATATGGGGATGGAGAGAGAGATGGGGATGCAGAGAGAGATGGGGATGCAGAGAGAGATGGGGAGAGATGGGGATGGAGAGAGATATGGGGATGGAGAAAGAGATGGAGAGAGATGGGGAGGGATGGGGATGAGAGATGGGGGAGAGATGGGGATGGAGAGACAGATGGGGAGAGATGGGGATGGAGAGAGAGATGGGGTAGAGAGATATGGGGATGGAGAGAGAGATGGGGTAGAGAGAGATGGGGATGGAGAGAGAGATGGGGTAGAGAGATATGGGGATGGAGAGAGAGATGGGGTAGAGAGATATGGGGATGGAGATAGAGATGGGGTAGAGAGATATGGGGATGGAGAGAGAGATGGGGTAGAGAGAGATGGGGATGGAGAGAGAGATGGGGTAGAGAGATATGGGGATGGAGAGAGAGATGGGGTAGAGAGAGATGGGGATGGAGAGAGAGATGGGGTAGAGATATGGGGATGGAGAGAGAGATGGGGATGGAGAGAGAGATGGGGTAGAGAGATAGGGGGTGGAGAGAGAGATGGGGGAGAGATGGGGATGGAGAGAGAGATGGGGTAGAGATATGGGGATGGAGAGAGAGATGGGGTAGCGATATGGGGATGGAGAGAGAGATGGGGTAGAGATATGGGGATGGAGAGAGAGATGGGGTAGAGATATGGGGATGGAGAGAGAGATGGGGTAGAGATATGGGGATGGAGAGAGAGATGGGGGAGAGATGGGGATGGAGAGAGAGATTTGGGGTAGAGAGAGATGGGGATGGAGAGAGAGATGGGGTAGAGAGATATGGGGATGGAGAGAGAGATTGGGGAGAGATGGGGATGGAGAGAGAGATGGGATAGAGATATGGGGATGGAGAGAGAGATGGGGATGGAGAGAGAGATGGGGGAGAGATGGGGATGGAGAGAGAGATATGGGGTAGAGATATGGGGATGGAGAGAGAGATGGGGTAGAGATATGGGGATGGAGAGAGAGATGGGGGAGAGATGGGGATGGAGAGAGAGATATGGGGTAGAGATATGGGGATGGAGAGAGAGATGGGAAGACAGGGCGACAGGGTGAGAAAAAGGAGAGAGAAATGTAATTCACATCATATACTGTACTGGACGCAGCAGGATACAGGGAAACTATATATATATATACAGTGAGGTAAAAAAGTATTTGATCCCCTGCTGATTTTGTACATTTGCCCACTGACAAAGAAATGATCGGTCTATCATTTTAATGGTAGGTTTATTTGAACAGTGAGAGACAGAATAGCAACAAAAAAAATCCAGAAAAACGCATGTCAAAAATGTTATAAATTGATTTGCATTTCATTGGGGGAAATAGGTATTTGACCCCTCTGCAAAACATGACTTAGTATTTGGTGACAAAACCCTTGTTGGCAATCACAGAGGTCAGACGTTTCTTGTAGTTGGCCACCAGGTTTGCACACATCTCAGGAGGGATTTTGTCCCACTCCTCTTTGCAGATCTTCTCCAAGTCATTAAGGTTTTGAGGCTGACGTTTGGCAACTCAAACCTTCAGTTCCCTCCACAGATTTTCTATGGGATTAAGGTCTGGAGACTGGCTAGGCCACTCCAGGACCTTAATGTGCTTCTTCTTGAGCCACTCCTTTGTTGCCTTGGCCGTGTGTTTTGGGTCAATGCCCATCCATGACCCATTTTCAATGCCCTGGCTGAAGGAAGGAGGTTCTCACCCAAGATTTGACGGTACATGGCCCCATCCATCGTCCCTTTGATGCGGTGAAAATGTCCTGTCCCCTTAGCAGAAAAACACCCCCAAAGCATAATGTTTCCACCTCCATGTTTGACGGTGGGGATGGTGTTCTTGGGGTCATAGGCAGCATTCCTCCACCTCCAAACACGGCGAGTTGAGTTGATGCCAAAGAGCTCCATTTTGGTCTCATCTGACAACAACACTTTCACCCAGTTGTCCTCTGAATCATTCAAATGTTCATTGACAAACTTCAGACAGGCATGTATATGTGCTTTCTTGAGTAGGGGGACCTTGCGGGCTCTGCAGGATTTCAGTCCTTCGCGGCGTAGTGTGTTACCAACTGTTTTCTTGCTGACTATGGTCCCAGCTGCCTTGAGATCATTGACAAGATCCTCCCGTGTAGTTCTGGGCCAGTTCCTCAGCATTCTCATGATCATTGCAACTCCACGAGGTGAGATCTTGCATGGAGCCCCAGGCCGAGGTAGATTGACAGTTCTTTTGTGTTTCTTCCATTTGCAAATAATTGCACCAACTGTTGTCACCTTCTCACCAAGCTGCTTGGCAATGGTCTTGTAACCCATTCCAGCCTTGTGTAGGTCTACAATCTTGTCCCTGACATCCTTGGAGAGCTCTTTGGTCTTGGCCATGGTGGAGAGTTTGGAATCTGATTGATTGATTGCTTCTGTGGACAGGTGTCTTTTATACAGGTAACAAGCTGAGATTAGGAGCACTCCCTTTAAGAGTGTGCTCCAGTATCGGAGCACTCGGTCTGATACCAACAAGCCATCATTCCCCACTCCTTAGCACACACCCACACAGACACATACACACATATACATTCATGCTACACACACATCACAACTGCTCCTACCAGACTTTTTTTTCTACTGCTCAGTATATACACTGCCCCCCCCCCACCTTCACTTTACATGTGTAAATATTGGACTGCAGTGCCTTCTGAAAGTATTCATACCCCTTGACTTATTTGACATTTTGTTGTGTTACAGCCTGAATTCCAAAGGTGCACACTGTATTAGAGTACTTATGAAATGCACATTGTTATATTTGGTAACAGGTGTTTATTTGACCTAGACTCCAACCCTATTAGATGCATTGAACCGATGTGGATGGAGCATCTCCATAAGGGTCTAAATGTAAAACCCTCTGAGGAAGGCCTTGAGGCCGATACGGGAAGCTTCATAAAGAGTAGCGATACTAGCAAGAGCAGTGTGTGGGTTTCTTCTTTCTTCTTACAGCCTCAAAATTGATTAAATATTGTATTTTTCTCACCCATCTACACACAATACACCATAATTACAAAGTGAAAACGTGTTTTTAGAAATGTTAGCAAATTTATTGAAAATGAAATACAGAAATATCTAATTTACCTAACTATTCACGCCCCTGAGTCAATTAAACAATAAGACATGAGGAGGTGTGGTATATGGCCAATATACCATGGCTAAGGGCTGTTCTTAAGCACAACGCAACACGGAGTGCCTGGACACAGCCCTTAGCCTTGAAATTTGCCATATATCAAAAATCCCTGAGGGGCCTAATTGCTATTATAAACTGGTTACCAACTAAATTAGAGCAGTAAAATAAATATTTTGTCATACCCGTGGTATACAGTTTGATATACCACGGCTGTCAGCCAATCAGCATTCAGGGCTCGAACCACCCAGTTTATAATACACGTTCGAATCACCTTTGGCAGCGATTACAGCTGTTAGTCTTTTTTGGTCAAATTTGCACTTTAAAAAAAGAAATCTTCAATCTCTGTCAAGTTGGTTGTTAGTCATTGCTAAGTCAGCCATTTTCATGTCTTGCCATAGAATTTCAAGCAGATTAAAGTCAAAACTGTAAATAGGCTACTCAGAAACATTTGTCTCCCAGTGTCTTGGAAAGCAGTCAGAACCATATTTTCCTCTTGGATTTTGCCTGTGCTTAGCTCTATTCCGTTTCTTTTTATCCTAAAACACTCCCTAATCCTTGACAATAAGCATACCCATAACCTTGATTCAGCCACCACTGTGCTTGAAATTATGGAGAATGGTACTAATTGATGTGATATGTTGGATTTGCCCTAAACATAATGCTTGTATTTTGCAGTTTTACTTTAGGGCCTTCTTGGAAACAGGATGCATATTTTGGAATATTATTCTGTACAGCACTTTTATCAAACTCATTCAACAGAGGGCCAAGTGTATGAGGATTTTGCCTCTACAATTGCACTTGATTGATGAATTAAGGTCACTAATTAGTAAGGAACTCCCATCACCTGGTTGTCTACGTCTTAATTGAAAGGCAAAAAACACAAATACCCAGACACTCGGCCCTCTGTGGATTGAGTTTGACACCCCTGCTGTACAAGCTTCCTTCTTTTCACTCTGTCATTTAGATTAGTATTGTTGAGTAACTACAATGTTGTTGATCCATCCTCAGTTTTCTCCTGTCACAGCCATTCAACTCTGTAACTGTTTTAAAGTCACCATTGGTCTCATGGCGGTTTCCTTCCTCTCCTGCAACTGAGTTAGGAAGGACACCTGTATCTTTGTAGTGTATTGATACACCATCCAACGTCTAATTATCAACTTCACCAAAGGGATATTCAACGTCTTCTTTTTTTATTTTTACCCATCTACAAATAGTTGAATGTCACGTGCGCAAGTACAGTGAAATGTCTTTCTTGCAAGCGCCCAACAACGCAGAGATCAATGAAACACTGTGAAAGTCATTGGAAAACCTCCCTTGGTCTTTGTGGTTGAATGTGTGTTTTAAGTTCAGTGCTCCAATAAGGTACCTTACAGATAATTGTATGTGTGGGGTACTGAGATGAGGTGGTCATTCAGAAATCATGTTAAACATGCAACGTATTATGTGACTTGTTAAGCACATTTTTTTATGTTGAACTTGAATACTTATTGACTCAAGACATTTCAGCTTTAAATTTTGCATTCATCTGTACACATTTCTAAAAAACATAATTCCACTTTATGGGGTATTGTGTGTAGAGGCCATCTTTTAGTATTTCTTATTTAATATTTCTTATTTCTTTAGTGTTGTTGCATTTTCGAGAAGTAAGCATTTCATTGGACGATGTGTACCATGCGTATCCCGTATATACAACTAGTAAAACTTTAAACTTGAATGTACTGTCTGTGTTATAGGTGGCCTAACAGGCTTTATTTCAGCATAGCTATGGCTGAGTTGTCGGTTTGCACTTTGCAGCGGTGTTTCTCTTACATAATGAAGGCCCTTAGGGCACTGCTGGAGATGACTGGTGAGGAGAGTGATAAAGCAAGAGCTCCCAGCTGCACGTGAGGACTCACACACACACAGGCGCAAGGGCAAAAGCCCATACACACACTGAGACACGAACACACATACAGTTGAGGTAGGACGTTTACATACACTTAGGTTGGAGTCATTAAAACTTGTTTTTCAACCACTTCACAAATTTCTTGATAACAAACTATAGTTTTGGCAAGTCGGTTAGGACATCTACTTTGTGCATGACACAAGTAATTGAAATACAGATTATTTAACTTATAATTCACTGTATCACAATTCCAGTGGGTCAGAAGTTTACATACACTAAGATGACTGTGCTTTTAAACAGCTTGGAAAATTCCAGAAAATTATATCATTGCTTTATCAAATCAAATCAAAGTGTATTTGTCAAGTGCGCCGAATACAAAAGGTGTAGGTAGACCTTACAGTGAAATGCTTACTTACAGGCTCTCTCTCTGTGTGTGTGTGTGTGTGTGTGTGTGTGTGTGTGTGTGTGTGTGTGTGTGTGTGTGTGTGTGTGTGTGTGTGTGTGTGTGTGTGTGTGTGTGTGTGCGTGTGCGTGCGTGCGTGCGTGTGTGTGTGTGTGTGTGTGTGTGTGTGTGTGCGTGTGTGCGTGCGTGCGTGTGTGTGTGTGTGTGTGTGTGTGTGTGTGTGTGTGTGTGTGTAAAGAAATAAAACAACAGTAAAAAGACATTTGAAAATAACAGTAGCAAGGCTACACAGACACCTGTTAGTCAGTCTTATTGAGATAGTATGTACATGTAGGTATGGTTAAAGTGAGTATTTTTTAATTTTTTAATTTTTTATTTCACCTTTATTTAACCAGGTAGGCTAGTTGAGTTCTAATTTGCAACTGCGACCTGGCCAAGATAAAGCATAGCAGTGTGAACAGACAACACAGAGTTACACATGGAGTAAACAATTAACAAGTCGATAACACAGTAGAAAAGGAAAAAAAAGGAGTCTATATATATTGTGTGCAAAAGGCATGAGCTGGTAGGCGAATAATTACAATTTTACAGATTAATACTGGAGTGATAAATGATCAGATGGTCATGTACAGGTAGAGATATAGGTGTGCAAAAGAGCAGAAAAGTAAATAAATAAAAACAGTATGGGGATGAGGTAGGTAAAAATGGGTGGGCTATTTACCGATAGACTATGTACAGCTGCAGCGATCGGTTAGCTGCTCAGATAGCAGATGTTTGAAGTTGGTGAGGGAGATAAAAGTCTCCAACTTCAGCGATTTTTGCAATTCGTTCCAGTCAAAGGCAGCAGAGAACTGGAACGAAAGGCGGCCAAATGAGGTGTTGGCTTTAGGGATGATCAGTGAGATACACCTGCTGGAGCCCGTGCTACGGGTGGGTGTTGCCATCGTGACCAGTGAACTGAGATAAGGCAGAGCTTTACCTAGCATGGACTTGTAGATGACCTGGAGCCAGTGGGTCTGGCGACGAATATGTAGCGAGGGCCAGCCGACTAGAGCATACAGGTCGCAGTGGTGGGTGGTATAAGGTGCTTTAGTGACAAAACGGATGGCACTGTGATAAACTGTATCCAGTTTGCTGAGTAGAGTGTTGGAAACTATTTTGTAGATAACATCGCCAAAGTCGAGGATCGGTAGGATAGTACGTTTTTCTAGGGTAAGTTTGGCGGCGTGAGTGAAGGAGGCTTTGTTGCGGAATAGAAAGCCGACTCTAGATTTGATTTTCGATTGGAGATGTTTGATATGAGTCTGGAAGGAGAGCATATATGATGAACAGAGTAGCAGTAGCGTAAAAGGAGGAGTTGGCGGGTGGTGGGACACAATGCAGATAGCCCAGTTAGCCAATGTGCGGGAGCACTGGTTCATTGGGCCAATTGAGATAGTATGTACATGGATATATAGTTAAAGTGACTATGCATATAAGATAAACAGAGAGTAGCAGCAGCGTAAAAGAGGGGTTGAGTGGGGGGGCACACAATGTAAATAGTCTGGGTAGCCATTTGATTACCAGTTCAGAAGCCTTATGGCTTGGGGGTTTAAACTTTTGAGAAGCCTTTTGTTCTTAGACTTGGCACTCTGGTACCACTTGCCATGCAGTAGTAGAGAGAACTGTCTATGACTGGGGTGGCTGGGGTCTTTGACAATTTTTAGGGCCTTCCTCTGACACCGCCTGGTGTAGAGGTCCTGGATGGCAGGCAGCTTTACCCCAGTGATGTATTGGGACATACGCGCTACCCTCTGTAGTGCTTTGCGGTCAGAGGCAGAGCAATTGCCGTACCAGGCAGTGATGCAACCGGTCAGGATGCTCTCGATGTTGCAGCTGTAGAACCTTTTGAGGATCTCAGGGCCCATGCCAAATCTGTTTAGTTTCCTGAGGGGGAATAGGCTTTGTCGTGCCCTCTTCACGACTGTCTTGGTGTGCTTGGACCATTCTAGTTTGTTATTGATGTGGACACCAAGGAATTAGAAGCTCTCAACCTGCTACACTACAGCCCCGTCGATGAGAATGGGGACGTGCTCGGTCCTCCTTTTCCTGTAGTCCACAATCATCTCCTTACTCTTGGTTACGTTGAGGGATAGATTGTTATTTTGGCACCACCCGGCCAGGTCTCTGACCTCCTCCCTATTGGCTGTCTCGTCCACCATAGTCCCTGTGCCCAAGAACACAAAAGCAACCAGCCTAAATTACTACAGACCCGTAGCACTCACGTCTGTAGCCATGAAGTGCTTTGAAAGGCTGGTAATGGCTCACATCAAGACCATTATCCCAGAAACCCTAGACCCACTACAATTTGCATACCACCCAAACAGATCCACAGATGATGCAATCTCTATTGCACTCCACACTGCCCTTTCCCACCTGGACAAAAGGAACACCTATGTGAGAATGCTATTCATTGACTACAGCTCAGCGTTCAACACCATAGTGCCCTCAAACCTCATCACTAAGCTAAGGAACCTGGGACAAAACACCTCCCTCTGCAACTGGGTCCTGGACTTCCTGACGGGTCACCCCCAGGAGGTGAGGGGAGGTAGCAACACTTTAGAAGCTTCTGATAGGCTTATTGACATCACTTTAGTGATGGAGGTGTACCTGTGGATGTATTTCAAGGCCTACCTTCAAACTCAGTGCCTCTTTGCTTGACATCATGGGAAAATTTAAAGAAATCAACCAAGACCTCAGAAAAAAAATTGTAGACCTCCACAAGTCTGGTTCATCCTTGGGAGCAATTTCAAAATGCTTGAAGGTACCACGTTCATCTGTACAAACAATAGTAAGCAAGTATAAACACCATGGGACCACGCAGCCGTCATAGTGCTCAGGAAGGAGACGCGTTCTGTCTCCTAGAGATGAACGTACTTTGGTGCGAAAAGTGCAAATCGATCCCAGAACAACAGCAAAGAACCTTGTGAAGATACTGGAGGAAACAGCTATAAAGTATCTATATCCACAGTAAAATGAGTCCTACAGTATATCGACATAACCTGAAAGGCCGCTCAGCAAGGAAGAAGCCACTGCTCCAAAACCGCCATAAAAAAGCCAGACTACGGTTTGCAACTGCACATGGGGACAAAGATCATACTTTTTGGAGAAATGTCCTATGGTCTGATGAAACAAAAATAGAACTGCTGGCCATAATGACCATCGATGTGGGGGTGTTTTGCTGCATGAGGGACTGGTGCACTTCACAAAATAGATGGCGTCATGAGGAAGTTAAATTATGTGGATATATTGAAGCAACAGTTGGTAGAGCATGGCGCTTGTAACGCCAGGTTAGTGGGTTCGATCCCCGGGACCACCCATACGTAGAATATATGCACACATGACTGTAAGTCGCTTTGGATAAAAGCGTCTGCTAAATGGCATATATTATTATTATTATTATTATATTACATCAGTCAGGAAGTTAAAGCTTGGTCGCAAATGGGTCTTCCAAATGGACAATGACCCCAAGAATACTTCCAAGGTTGTGGCAAAATAGCTTAAGGACAACAAAGTCAAGGTATTGGAGTGGCCATCATAAAGCCCTGACCTCAGTCCTATAGAAAATGTGTGGGCAGAACTGAAAAATTGTGTGCGTGCAAGGAGGCCTACAAACCTGACTCAGTTACATCAGCTCTGCCAGGATGAATAGGCCAAAATGTACCCAACTTATTGTGGGAAGCTTGTGGAAGGCTACCTGAAACGTTTGAACCAAGTTAAACAATTTAAAGGTAATGCTACCAAATACTAATTGAGTGTATGTAAACTTGTGACCCACTGGGAATGTGATGAAAGAAATAAAAGCTGAATATAATAATTATCTCTACTTTCATTCTGGTGATCCTAACTGACCTAAGACAGGGAATTTTTATTAGGATTAAATGTCAGGAATTTTGAAAAACTGAGGTTAAATGTATTTGGCTAAGGTGTATGTAATCTTCCAACTTCAACTGTACATCCACGTATGCACACACATGCACAAACAAAGAAATACAGAAACAGAAATACACACATACAGATAAAGTTGTGGCAACACTTGTATGCGAACGGACACACACACAGATAAACACACACAAACACACACACACACATACATACACACACATAAACACACACACAAACACACACACACATAAAGGTAATGTTCTGCAGAATCTACAGAGCCTCATGAAGCCCCACCAGTGCTAACACAGATAATGGCCTAGATCAGGAAAGTAGGCCTTCTGCTCACTCTCTCTCTTTTTTCTTTCTTTCTTTCTTTCTTTCCTTCTTCTCTCTCTGTTTCTTTCTGCCTTCTATCCATCACCCTCTAACTGTCCGCTACTACCTCCTGACTGCCCCTATCACCTAAACCGTAAATCAGGCTAATTCATCACACACACACACACAGACGCACACGTGCACACACACACACCATCACTTCAGGCTCCGCAGCCCCCAACTAGTCATGTGTCTCTGAGGTTTTGGGGGTATTCCACACTGTCAGAGTAGCCCACTGAGCTAAAGGGCTAACCAGGTTAGGTTACTGCTCCAGATCCACTACGGTAGGACTAGCTCTACAGGGAACTAACCCACACTGTTCTTTTACCAATACAAGGAATGTCCTGTCCAATGCACTGCCCTAGTTCCACCACCAAACTACTCTAACCCACTATGGTATGGTATGGTTTGAGGGTGTGTGAGAGTATGTGCAAGTGAAAAAAATGTGTGTGTGTGTGTGTGTGTGTGTGTGTGTGTGTGTGTGTGTGTGTGTGTGTGTGTGTGTGTGTGTGTGTGTGTGTGTGTGTGTGTGTGTGTGTGTGTGTGTGTGTGTGTGTGTGTGTGTGTGTGTGTGTGTGTGTGTGTGTGTGTGTGTGTGTGTGTGTGTGTGTGTGTGAGACTGTGAGACTGTGTGCGAGACTGTGTGCGTGTGTGTGAGACTGTGTGCGTGAGGGAAGAGGAGAGGAGAGGAGAGGAGAGGAGAGGAGAGGAGAGGAGAGGAGAGGAGAGGAGAGGAGAGGAGAGGAGAGGAGAGGAGAGGAGAGGAGAGGAGAGGAGAGGAGAGGAGAGGAGAGGAGAGGAAAAAGTAGGACAGATATTGAAGATAATGGAGAGTTTGAGAAAACGAAATACAGTACTTGGAATAAAAGGCTTTGTAGAATATTATATACTGGGTGGTTCGAGAACTGAATGCTGTTTGACTGCTGTTGTATATCAGAACATACAGTTGAAGTCGGATATTTACATACACCTTAGCCTAATACATTTAAACTCAGTTTTTCACAATTCCTGACATTAAATCCTAGTAAAAATTCCCTGTCTTAGGTCAGTTAGGATCACCACTTGATTTTAAGAATTTGAAATGTCAGAATAGTAGAGAGAACGATTTATTTCAGCTTTTATTTTTTACATCACATTCCCAGTGGGTTAGAAGTTTACATACACTCAATTAGTATTTGGTAACAATGCCTTTAAATTGTTTAACTTGGGTCAAAAGTTTCGGTTAGCCTTCTGCAAGCTTCCCATAATAAGTTGGGTGAATTTTGTCCATTCCTCCTATCAGAGCTGGTGTAACTGAGTCAGGTTTTTAGGCCTCCTTACTCAGACACGAATTTTCAGTTATGCCCACAAATATTCTATGGTATTGAGGTCAGGGCTTTGTGATGGTCACTCCAATACCTTGACTTTGTTGTCCTTAAGCTATTTTGCCACAACTTTGGAAGTATACTTGTGGTCATTGTCCATTTGGAAGACCCATTTGCGACCAAGCTTTAACTGATGTCTTGAGATGTTGCTTCAATATATTCACATAATTTTCCTACCTCATGATGCCATCTATTTTGTGAAGTGCATCAGTCCCTCCTGCAACAAAGCACCCCCACAACATGATGCTGCCACCCCAGTACTTGACAGTTGGGATGGTGTTCTTTGACTTGCAAGCCTCCTCCTTTTTCCTCCAGACATAACGATGGTCATTATGGCCAAACAGTTATTTTTTGTTTCATCAGACCAGAGGACATTTCTCCAAAAAGTACGATCTTTGTCCCCATGTGCAGTTGCAAACCGTAGCCTGGCTTTTTGATGGCGGTTTTGGAGCAGTGGCAACTTTCTTGCGGAGCGGCCTTTCAGGTCATGTCGATATAGGACTTGTTTTACCCCTCATGCCTTATCAGCCTGCTACTGTATATGTAGACAGTTGAAAAACACTAAAGTGTCTTTTATCAACACTTCTGCTGTAGTTAGACCTGACAGCTCTGAATTTGCCATTGGTTCAAAAAACCATCGCTGCGTTTCCCCGTGGCATCTTGGTGTGTGTTGTTGACTGCATGTGAGGAACCTGTTTCTGTCTCAATATGTTGGCCTCTGCAAGACCTCGTGGAGAATGATACAACACATCTCAGGAGATCTGCTCATCCTACAGCCTGTCACTGCATAAATAAATGAGAGGGAGGAATTGAGTGATGAAAGAATGGGAGCACGGAACGAGAGGAGTGAGAGAGTGCAAAATAAGAAGGGGGAGGGGTGTGATAGTGCACATGCTTATGTGTGTGTGTGTGTACATGCGTGTCTTTATGTCTATGTGTGTGTGTGTGTGTGTGTGTGTGTGTGTGTGTGTGTGTGTGTGTGTGTGTGTGTGTGTGTGTGTGTGTGTGTGTGTGTGTGTGTGTGTGTGTGTGTGTGTGTGTGTGTGTGTGTGTGTGTGTGTGTGTGTGTGTATGTGTGTGTGTGTGTGCGTGCATGTTTGTGTATATGTGTGTGTGTTCAGGCCTCCACAATCTCTGACCCAGATCAGCTAGCAGCCTAGCACAGATCCATGGGTCTTTGAAGGTGTGTGTGTGCATGCTTCACACATGAAGGACCATCAGTGTACATATGCTCACACACACACACGTACACACACACACACTGACAGAAACAACGGTCCGTCCCCTAACAGCATGTCCTCATTAGACAATCTCTCTCTCTCTCTCTCTACCTCCTTTCCTTTCTCTCTCCGCCTCTCTCTCTGTACCTCTCTCCCTCCTTCTCTCCCTCACTGCATACTCTAAAGGGCTATAAATACTCTGTCCTGCCATAGTACGCACAGAACTAAGAGAAAACTGTCAAAGTGTGACCTACCTCACTACGGGCACCACACACATGAATATTAACTGTACACACACTCACTCACACACACTCACTCACACACACACACACAAATACTAACTGTACACACACTCACTCACTCACACACAAACACACACACACAAACACACACACACAAACACACACATACTAACTGTACACACACTTACTCACTCACACACACAAACTCACACACACAAATATTAACTGTACACACACTCACTCACACACACACACAAATACTAACTGTACACACACTCACTCACTCTCACACACATAAATACTAACTGTACACACACTCACTCACTCACTCACACACACACACACACACACACACACACACACACACACACACACACACACACACACACACACACACACACACACACACACACACACAAATGCTAACTGTACACACACTCACTCACACACACACAAATACTAACTGTACACACACTCACTCACTCACACATACACACACACACACAAATACTAACTGTACACACACTCACTCACTCACTCACTCACTCACTCACACACACACACACACACACACACACACACACACACACACACACACACACACACACACACACACACACACACACACACACACACACACACACACACACACACACACACACACACACACAAATGCTAACTGTACACACACTCACTCACACACACACAAATACTAACTGTACACACACTCACTCACTCACACACACACACACAAATACTAACTGTACACACACTCACTCACTCACTCACTCACACACACAAACACACACACACACACAAATACTAACTGTACACACACTCACTCACACACACACACACACACACACACACACACACACACACACACACACACACACACACACACACACACACACACACACACACACACACACACACACAAATGCTAACTGTACACACACTCACTCACACACACACAAATACTAACTGTACACACACTCACACACACACAAACCAGTACTAACTGTACACACACACACACACACACACACATGAATATTAACACTCACACACACACACACACAAATATTAACTGTACACACACTCACTCACACACGAATGAATACTAACTGTACACACACTCTCTCTCACACACACACACACACACACACAAATGCTAACTGTACACACACTCACTCACACACACACAAATACTAACTGTACACACACTCACACACACACACAAGTACTAACTGTACACACACACACACACACACACAAACCAGTACTAACTGTACACACACACACACACACACAAATATTAACTGTACACACACTCACTCACACACAAATGAATACTAACTGTACACACACTCTCTCTCTCTCACACACACACACACACACACACACATGAATATTAACTATACACACACACACTCACACACACACACACGAATATTAACTATACACACACTCACATACAGATTCACACACACACACACACAGGGCACAAGGTGCCCCAAGCCATGCCAGGAGTGGTGTGTGTGTGTGTGTGTATGCATTTGTGTATGTGTGTGTGCATGCATGCTTGCATTCCTGAATGAAAAATCCTTTCATCCTTCCTTCTTGCCTCCTTCCATCCTTCCTTCCTACCTCAATACTGATCACTGATCTGACAGTGCTGAACAGGTTAAATAGCTCAGCAAAATTGTGGTTTATCCAATCTCATCTATCTTTATTTATTGCATATAATGTACGATATGTGAACCATTCAGACAAGACCTCTTTGCAGAGTAAGTCTGCGGAATGGAGAGATCTCTGATGATTGCTTCTATTCTCTGACTGGTATGCCTGAATGAAAGGTTCAACCACTTAGCCTGAAAACGCTCTAATGTAATACCTGATAGCCTATCAACTTGAGGAGATTGCGTGAGTCACTAGAGAAATAAAAGACAGCTGGGTTTGTAGCAACTTTCCTCAGAAAGTGGACCATGAGGAGAGCACTAGTATGGCCATGGATAGTCACAACGTTTTTATTAACGTTACATGCAAGGCATGTGAGGAAAGGTGACTCGGGCTCTTCCTCAATAGTCTTCCCTCTATTCCTTGTGTCCTAACCTCCGGTCCTTTCCCTGCAAACTCTAAATGTCAATAGGCGGCCAAATCGAGGGCTTTGATGATAGTTGATTAGTTTAATCAAATATGTGTGTTAGTGCTGGGCTGGAACAAAATCCGGCACATTGTGTGGTTCACCAGGATTAAAGATCACAAGTCTTTCATATAAAATCTGGTGAGAACGGTTTGCAAATCTGAGCCATTAGATTGGTTAAAGTCCATAGGATCAGAAGATCCTATTGGTCCTGGGAGATTCTGTCTGTCCATTAGCCTACATCATACAATCCTCCATCTCTTTCTATCTCTCTCTCCTCATCTACTTCAACTCCTCAATGTACCTGTCACATACTCTCTTTCCTCTCCTGCCTCTCACCTAGCGAGCACTCTGTCCCGGTTCAATGCCTCCATTCATCTGCCGTTGTGCTCTCTCTCTTCCAAATCGTCCTGATCCCTCTATCCTATCCCACGCTCTCCTAGTCCATCTACAGTAGCCTACACACACCCATTTCTGGATGTAACAAAGCTACCGTCTGGACTACCTCTCCTTTCATAGGCCTACTGTAGAAAAACTGCACTCATTTAACTAAAGGCCTTTATATACGCTCTCTCGGCTCCCTCCTCTCATCTGAAATGTTCTCTCTCACTGTGATGTGTCTCTCTCCTCTAGGCTACATTCTATTCTCACAGTGGCATTGAGCTAGATTATGTGTGTATGGGTTTGCATACTGCTGTTCAGTTTACTATTACAGATGAGCACTATAGCACACTGCCCAGCTGCGTTCCAACACGCACGCGCGGCGCACGTGCACATACACTCAGCCAAACGCGCCCCACACGGAAAACCCGGGCTTTCCCGACCGAGTGTCAATCTGTCCCGCGTCCCCCTTTTTTCCCACACCAGAAACCGGTGATAATCTCCCAGTTATGCATCGTCGCATGTGACTACGTGTGCACAGTCCACACATTGCCAGGGTTGTTGTGACCCCGATAAACATGACAATCTGTGCAGATACTGTGTACTAAGGCTTGCTGAACCTCGTCTGATGCCGCCAACGCGTAAAAGCCGCTCTTCATAAACACATGAAATATGCCATAATCTAATGATGCAATAAAAGCATGATATACTGCTTTAATGGACGCAATAGGATACATACAATATGCTGATACGCAACTAAGCATTCCGAAACTCCATTTTGTCTCTCATTTGGCTCTCAGTGAGACAGAATGATCCGGGGAGGCAAATACAAATAGAATAGTGAGGAAAGTGAGACCTTACGCGCACAATTTGTGCAGATGCACATAATTTCCTTAGGCATAATGTAGCATGAGGGAGAAACGTTAATAACGCGACATATGGAGTATATTACGTTTCAAACCCACAAAAATAAGAACACAACCATAGGTGCAAGATGAATGACATTATGAGCTACCATACTAAATCCATATATGGAACCGAATCTAGTCTCTTCTACCTCGCAAGTTGTATCCTAAAAACAATTAAACGAATAAATTGCCTGGCGGTGTGAGTCAAATTTGCATAAAAATACATCTAGACATCGACAACGTAGACCAAGTTGTAGAGCTCTCACAGCAGTTAACGTCAAGGCTATGAACACTCCGATAACGCCTACGCAAGGGACCTCAATAAAAATGGTTCAGGGATGAATAAATGGCAAGTCCCAAAACATATCCTCTATTCACATCGTCACTTCCACGGATCTATTTCTTAACTCGTGACACCTACCCATTTCATCAACATCTAATAACCTACATACAGGCCTTAGACCCGTACATTAAGCAAAACAGACAATGTAACCAATTATAATTTTACCTTTGAGTCTTCCTTTCGCTGTCATCGTCAAACTGCCAGAAATGTTTCATTGGAAAGAGATGCTATTCTCACTCTCTCTCTCTCTCTCTCTCTCTCTCTCTCTCTCTCTCTCTCTCTCTCTCTCTCTCTCTCTCTCTCTCTCTCTCTCTCTCTCTCTCTCTCTCTCTCTCTCTCTCTCTCTCTCTCACACACTCTCTCTCTCTCTCTCTCTCGCGCGCGCGCTCTCTCTCGCTGGTGGTACATGTAGGCCTACTTCAGAATACCACAAGGCACCCGGCGAATAAAGCGAGCTCATGCAGCATCACCATGTCACTCAGTGCGCGCGGAGAGACATTCCCCATAATAAGAAATAAATGGGTATTTCCTCATAGTGCACAGGTCGTAGCACCTTCTCGGCATTCAGAACCTAAAACATAATTGCTGAGGACTCTACGGGGTGGCAGTGTCAATCATCAAACACTGGCATCCATAGCTCGACTATGTTGCTGTTTCATCAGTGACTCAACATCCAATATCCTTAAGAGTGTTTTGTTTTATTATTGGGGGATAAATTAAAAGTGGTGAGAAAGGGGGATACACACACACATGCAATCACATATCGACATTATTGCAGCCATGTTTGCAGCCAATGCAAAGCCAATGATCCAAAACAATAACGCATAAGCATCATTATATAATTGCGCGTACTTTTAACCGGCCGATCGTCGGAGTTCATGCTCGCACCGCTGTCGGACATCCTCGGGGGCTTCTGTCAGGGGCCAACCAAATGTATCTGGTCCTCGGGCAGACGTCGAGAATGTTTGCAGTTGCGGGGTGCGTTTGCTGCAGTAGCATCCCTCGGTGTCGCCGTAATCTTTCAAACGGGGCTGCTGAGGAGGTCTGCGGCGGGTCTCTGGGGAAATAATGAGCGGATACCTGTCTTCTGGGGCATGCTGGGGAACCGTGTGGCCTGGATGAAGGTGTGAAGAGGCCTGGAGCGTACTGGGCTGCCTCTCTTCGCAGGACTCCCTCAGTGCGCTCTGTGGTGCGGCGACACCCCGGAATGGCGAAAGGAGGAACTCCCACGCACACACTCTGCCTCATATAGGGACTGCCTCATACCGCCATCCGGTGGAGGTTCTAATGCGGGGCTTCCCCCTTTCGTCCTACGAACCAACCCCCTGATATTATGTTATTACCGGTGTGTGAATGTATGAATGTGTGTGTGTGTGAGTGTGGGTGTGTTCATAACAATAGGCTAATACTTATATATTTATTTTATTATAGGGGATCTGTCCCTATTGGGGGATCTGCCTCAGAGCTCAGAGGAGAGCATATTCATTATTGTGGAAGCATCACACATCTATAAAGGGCATCACGTTTAGGGTATAGGCTACATATGCCTACCAATAAATACACAAATACAATGCCCAGCTGCAGTGGTATGTCTGATTTATTTTTTGTGAGAATGCACACTGGGTACAGGTTACTGCAAGCAGCCCTCTGTATACAGCGGCAGATCTTTTCTTTCCATAACATTAGGTGAAGATCCAGCACAAATAGTAATAGCCGACATAAGTGCACTACACTCGTCCTCTATATGAACATTTATGGCGCAAGCGGTAGTGCCTGGTAGTGCACACCCTGTCTTCTTTAAACCTGGTTTAGGGTAGTGGGGTGTAGAGACGCAATATCAACTGAAGCGCAATAAATGAACAGCATATAATGCACGTGAGTAAGTACAGAGTATAAACATGAATGAGAGCAGCATGATCTTATTTTCATTACCGTCATTATTAGTCTGCTTTCCAAATAGACCAAGGTCTATTATGTTTCATGTGAAAAGTCATTCAAGTGAAGTCAAAACAGATCATGCATTAGTAAAGAGTTCATGCGGAATATTTGACATCCAATAAAACATGACATTCTGTCAAATTGTGTTTGGGGTGAGGTGGGGGACTGGAATGCTCCGATCTGCTATACTCTGTTCTGTACCATACAGTCATCGTCCTGCACTGTGACACTTCCTTTAGTGCTATATTCTCGCGATAAGAACGTCAACCAGTCCTTATCCCTTAATAAAATCCACCCTTGGGATATGTATTTTATTCTTTAACTGTCCCATAGAAATGTAATAACCCATATTCATGAACAGGAATCATAATTATTTACCTGATTGTGGTGTGTTCAAACCATTTCTATTGCAACTCATTTGCTGTGAGATGTGTTAGTAAACCGTTTGCAAGGATCTCTCATGAGCTTGCAGCAGTGCAAAATATACGCATGAAAGCCATTTTGGCTCGAATCGTTCACTATTGGGCGCGTTCGATCAGATCACTTCAGTCAGCCTTCCAAAGTGTCGCATTATGGGGATAAAAAATGTTCGACTTGCGCCTACATGAGGACTGCATAAACTCTACAAAAGACATGTGACCAATCATTAGGGTGTTTTGTTGACCGTGACCAACTTAGCTTTGGACTGATTCATGTGTAGGCTATAATTTAATGTGATATTTGAGGCTCTTTTCACCAATTGATGTACAATACACACCTATATTTACAATACAGTTTGTGAGAATGTGATATGGGGGGTTTGAGACATGCTTATTTCGATATTACAAAGAAAAGCTTTTATAAACAATGGCAACACTTTCATGTTGACTGAGCCTCGATGTTGAAAAACCTCATCAATGTCTGACTTTCGGCTATCGAGATGCACAATCGGCACTACTCAAACGAGCCCATTCATATCCTGTCGCCTGATGAGAGCCAACATGACGTCAATTGCACCGCTATGTTGTCCGCGCGCAATCTTTTGCTGCATTCATGTGCTAGTCGAAACTAAGAAACTCGGACATTTGACTTACTAACTGGTTGTAGTTTATACACGTGCCGCGTTCAACGAATCAGGAGGTATGACATTTCCGAGTTTTGTAGTTCCTACTAGTACATGAACGCGGCATGAAGTGCTGAGGTCGCGTTCCCCTGCTCGGACGTTGCATGCGTTAAAACAATGGTTGCGGGCAACGTCATCGACTGCGTCATCGACTGCCAGATTGCTATAACATATAATTTGGTCAGCTGATACTTCAAATACTTATCCAGGCATTGTAAGATCTGGCAGACGTCAATAGCGCATTGGCTGAGGAACGCGCCCAATAGTAAAAGCAGTGTGAGTGAATGGTTTGGTAGCCGCTGCAGTAGGAGGAAGGAACGCGGTTCTACCCCTAGTTAGTCTCTTTCAGTTTCGCCATAAAACAATATATCAGTTTGCCCGTTCTGATAGCAATCGGTGATTTTAGTATTATACTAGGGTATTATTTGAGATAGAAGTATTTCGAATAGTTACCCCCCGGATAGAGACAGCAACCGCCATTTTAATCGAGTATAACACATTTTCGGTGACAGCGCTAGCACAACAATGGCTCTGAAAAGAATTCACAAGGTAAGAAGGAAGTCAACGAAAAGGCCCAATGTTTCGCAGTTATAATAAAAAAGCGATATATTCTAAGATGTGTTCTATTAGATGTGTCATCTGAATGATGTCGGGGTTAAATGTGGTGTGTTTAAAAGCTTGTCACCCACAGTACGGCAAATGGTCTCACGGCCGTGAAGCAATGCGCCTCGGTCGGTGTTCGATCCACATTTTTGGGCCCTCCACCTTTTTGATAACGTTACTAGTTTGCCATCTAACGTTAGCTCGTTAGATTAGTAATGTATCTTTATCAAGAGAAGATCCGTGTGCTTTACATATCTATAATCGCATAATTCAAACGAACTGGTTTACATGATAGTCGTTTGATTGGTAGTTAGCTGGCTGACAACATTATTTAGGTAACTAGTTACGTAGCTAGCTATGGCTAATTCAGTCGGCGGCTAACGTTAGTTGTCTGCTAGCTATCCAGTCAAATTTCTAGCTAACGGTAGTTATGCTAGCCATTCAAATATATTTTAATGTTTTATGTCCCACAAATCACTGAGCTAACTAGATAAAACATGACGAATGCAGCTCCATATATCAGCCTTCCACTCCACTAACTTCACAGATTTACATGGGGGCCCGAGAAACGCTAGTGAGCTAACGTTAACTCTCTAGTTAACAAGATGAGTTCTAGTTTTATTCGCACATTAGTTAGCTACATAATGCAGCTAGCTAGCTAACCAGTTAGTTGGATGTTTACTAGATGGGTAGATCACCCGATGGGCTTTTTTTATTCCATGTAATTGTCAGTCATCACTCATACTTTTAATCTAGATGCAATGCGTGACAGTTAGCTAGCTAACATTGGGGCATTGTTAACAAGCTAAAGTTATGGATTCATTACTTTTGATAGTCATGTTGACAAAATATGTCCAGCTAACGTTAGTAGGTGCCAGGCAATCCGAGTAATAGCTGCCATGATGTTGACTAAATACCATGGATATCTCAGGTGTGACTTGTGAAATGTTTTGTTTAATTCGTTCGTTTTCGATTACCAAAAGCTCAGTAGAATGAAATTGTGAGATCAGGCAGTTATCTAACAACATTTTACAGTTTTTAGGTGTTCTGTTGTTAACTCTGGTGTCACATTACTAGTGAGGGCATGATGTATAGAGGGCATTCTTGGTGGGTGGGTGTATGTGTGGTTTATTGATGAACAGTCCATTTGAGCTGTTCAATAGAACTTGATTGATATGGACAACTGGCTGCCCCTTAACATTGTGAATAATCAAGTTGTTGTATACCAAATATGAGGAGTATACCCCCTGTGCCCTCAGAACAACCTCCATTTGTTGGGGCATGGACTCTACAAGGTATCAAAAGTGTTTCACAGGGATGCTGGCCCATGTTGACGCCACTGCCTCCCACAGTTGTGTCAAATTGGCTGGATTTCTTTTGGGTGGTGGGCCATTCATGATACACACAGAACTATTCAGTGTGAAAAATCCAGCAGCGTTGCAGTTCTTAACACACTCAAAGCGGTGTCACTGGCACCTACTATCTACTCAAGGCTAAAAAAAATCCTTCTTTAACCTGGATTTAACAGATTACATCAAGGCATCATAGCTTTCACTTGGATTTACCTGGCCAGTCTGTTATGGAAAGAGCAGGTGTTCTTAATGTTTTGTATACTCACTGTATGTATTGGTCTATAGGTGCATACGTTCAAATAGTATTGTCATTGCTAACCACTTACTCCTGTCTCTCAGGAGTTGAATGACTTGGCACGGGACCCCCCAGCCCAGTGTTCAGCAGGACCAGTAGGAGATGACAGTAAGTAGCTCCTCATCAGGCAACACAACAATACTATGACATTTCAGGCTTCCAAAGGTCTTGTAACAAGCAAACAAACAAGTAGGCTAGATGCAGATAGTTTTTCTAAATGGTGGTGAGTCTGGTGCACCCTGGTTTATTAAGAATCTCTCAGTCAACCAGAATCACAGGAAATCTGGACTGCATATAAAAATAATCATAAAAATGTTGTTGTTGTCACATACACTGGATAGGTGCAGTGAAATGTGTTGTTTTTACAGGGTCAGTTATACTAGTATGGCACCCTTGGAGCAAATTAGGTTTCACTTTTGGTGTTGGGCCAGGTACCAGGAAGTCTTTGCAATCTAATAATGATTTCTGGCTCCAGTAGGGTTGGTGAGATGTACATCATAGCCTGACACTGCCTTGCCATATTTGACCTGACCAGTGACCACCATAAACAGTATATTGTCAATTCATTGATCAGATTGCACATGTTTCCCTGTATCTGACAAATGACCAAAAAACAAGTCATTTTAACAGGAAGGGAATTAATTTCTATGGAAATGACTGGTTTTCATCAAGCTGTCAGCTCCAGAGAAAGCTTCTCACTGTAATCTGGTTCAGGTTATTAATCAATCTACCAGGGTGTTTACATACACTACAGGAACAAGATCATCCACATGCGTTGATCACATTTTTACTAATACTGTATTATTTAGTCGATTGGTTGATCGTTGGATAGCGGTCGCTGTCCACGGTTCTGAAACTCATCAGTGCACTCCTAAACTAAACTGCCGCCTTTTCCTAGACCATGTTGCTGCACAACAGCAAAGTTATCCAGCATATTGGTGTTGAGAACAATGTGGTGGTGGCAGCAGCAGAGTTGGGAGACGTTACAACAGCCCTTGCCTTAATTTTTAAAGAAAAGTGAGGAGGGATCCCCAACTTAAATAGGTCTATAATCAATAGCCTAACTACCCCCTACCCCACATGTTGGATAAACAATTTCACAAATTCGGCTGTTTTTCATATTTGCTATGCTGTAATGAAGGTGTTACACTTTTTTCATTAGAACAGCCTCTCTGGTATTACTTCTAATTTATTTAGTGTTCACGCTGTTCCAAATTGTCAAAAAATGATAATAACCCTCCTTTCTCTTGACCTTATTGTTATTATGATCATTATAATAATAATAAATGACATTATCATTGGTAGGGTTAGTACAGCAGCCTTGTATAACCACCATCCAACTGTGGGCCTAAGAGCACATCCTGTTTAGTCTTAATACCGTAACTTATTTAGGTGTATATTTCAATACTTATAGTGCATTTGGAAAGTATTCAGACCCCTTGACTTTTTCCACATTTTGTTACATTACAGAAGGCTGACAGGAGAATAAGGAATCTAAAAAATATTTTTCCATCAATTTAATTCATCTTCACACCCCATAATGACAAAGCAAAAACAAGTTTTCACCGTCATTTTGGGGGTATTGTGTATAGATTGATGGGGGGGGATATTTTAGGGTAAGGCTGTAATGTGAAAAAAGTCAAGGGGTCTGAATTCTTTCCGATGCCACTGTATCAGTCATTCATCCCTTCATGTCATCACACCGCATACGAGTCATTCATCAATCAAGCATTATAGTTTTAAAATAGAATGACAAAGCGACCCTTGAATAATTAGCATAAACAATAAATAAGCTGCTCCATTTTGGAAATTGCATTCACGAATGAATGTGACTTTTTTATGTCTTTGCTGTAATAATGGCTTTACAAAAAAAGCGTTACCACTGACTGTTACACATATAATTTTAGTGTTTACATTGTTCCAAACGGTCAAAGATTATATTGTAATCTAACAGCACCCGTTTTGCACACATAATATACCCACAGCTCTTTCCTTTACCTTTTTGATCTCCAGTATTTTCCACAACTAGTCAAATTTATTCCACACTTCTGACTTCCCCTTTTTCCTCCTGAGCAACCAGTAAACATTTTCACCCCATTAGAGTTTATTTGTGACGTCCTCTGCATCCATTTGACTGTTGTGTGTTCGGAATTTGTGATTATGATAGGACCTCTATACCAGGCGGTGTCAGAGGAAGACCCTAAAAATTGTCAGACTCCAGCCTCCCTAGTTATAGACTGTCCTCTCTGTTACATCACGGCAAGTGGTAATGGAGCACCAAGTCTCGGTACAAAAGGCTTCTCAAAAGTTTCCACCCCCAACCCATAAGACTCCTGAACAGCTAATCAAATGGCTACCCAGACTATTTTAATTGTTTGCCCCACCCCCTCTTTTAAGCTGCTGCTACTCTGTTTATTATCTATGCATAGTCACTTTAACTCTACCTACATATTACCTGGACTAACCGGTGCTCCCACACATTGACTCTGTACCGGTACCCCCTGTATATAGCCTCCTCACATTGACTCTGTACCCCTACCCCCAGTATATAGCCTCCTCACATTGACTCTGTACCGGTACCCCCTGTATATAGCCTCCTCACATTGACTCTGTACCCGTACCCCCAGTATATAGCCTCCTCACATTGACTCTGTACCCCTACCCCCAGTATATAGCCTCCTCACATTGACTCTGTACCGGTACCCCCTGTATATAGCCTCCTCACATTGACTCTGTACCGGTACCCCCTGTATATAGCCTCCTCACATTGACTCTGTACCGGTACCCCCTGTATATAGCCTCCTCACATTGACTCTGTACCGGTACCCCCTGTATATAGCCTCCTCACATTGACTCTGTACCGGTACCCCTGTATATAGCCTCCTCACATTGACTCTGTACCGGTACCCCCTGTATATAGCCTCCTCACATTGACTCTGTACCCGTACCCCCAGTATATAGCCTCCTCACATTGACTCTGTACCCCTACCCCCAGTATATAACCTCCTCACATTGACTCTGTACCGGTACCCCCTGTATATAGCCTCCTCACATTGACTCTGTACCGGTACCCCCTGTATATAGCCTCCTCACATTGACTCTGTACCGGTACCCCCTGTATATAGCCTCCTCACATTGACTCTGTACCGGTACCCCCTGTATATAGCCTCCTCACATTGACTCTGTACCGGTACCCCCTGTATATAGCCTCCTCACATTGACTCTGTACCTGTACCCCCAGTATATAGCCTCCTCACATTGACTCTGTACCCCTACCCCCAGTATATAGCCTCCTCACATTGACTCTGTACCGGTACCCCCTGTATATAGCCATTGACTCTGTACCGGTATCCCCTGTATATAGCCTCCTCACATTGACTCTGTACCGGTACCCCCTGTATATAGCCTCCTCACATTGACTCTGTACCGGTACCCCCTGTATATAGCCTCCTCACATTGACTCTGTACCCGTACCCCCAGTATATAGCCTCCTCACATTGACTCTGTACCCCTACCCCCAGTATATAGCCTCCTCACATGGACTCTGTACCCCTACCCCCAGTATATAGCCTCCTCACATAGACTCTGTACCCCTACCCCCAGTATATAGCCTCCTCACATTGACTCTGTACCGGTACCCCCTGTATATAGCCTCCTCACATTGACTCTGTACCCCTACCCCCAGTATATAGCCTCCTCACATAGACTCTGTACCTGTACCCCCAGTATATAGCCTCCTCACATTGACTCTGTACCGGTACCCCCTGTATATAGCCTCCTCACATTGACTCTGTACCGGTACCCCCTTTATATAGCCTCCTCACATTGACTCTGTACCGGTACCCCCTGTATAAAGCCTCGCTACTGTTATTTTACTGCTGCTCTATAATCATTTTTTTACTTATCTATTTTTTACTTATTTTCCTTAACTGCATTGTTGGTTAAGGGCTTATAAGTAAGCATTTCACTGTAAAGTCTACGCTTGTTATATTAGACAGGTGACAAATCAAATAAAAATTCTGCATTGCTTGCTGTTTGGGGTTTTAGGCTGGGTTTCTGTATTGCACTTTGTGACATCAGCTGATGTAAAAAGGGGTTTATAAATACATTTGATTGATTTGATATAGGTCAGGCCCCATTGGTCACGTGCATGCAATGCATACATATGTCACATAAAGAGAGCAAGGTTTGAGGGAACAGGGAATGGTTTTTCCCTAAACAAATGAGGGATTTCGTTAACAGACCTTTCCAGTCAGAAATGGCTGTAATTATGTTACAGCTTCAGCAATACGGACAGCCCGATGAACACTGATGTTCTGTGGTGGTCGCTGCAGCAGGGAGGAGAACGAAACAATGGGTCAGTCACTCGCTGTCTTTTTATTTATTTTTTAAAATATATTTTTATTAAACAACACAGCAAGTCTGAGCCCGTCACAATAAAATCAATTGCGGTCGGACTCCGTTTTAGTCATTTGTGTCTCATTTATTTCATCAAATAGTGCGCTTAAAGCATCAGACTAGCTTGGTGCATATAGTTGATTTGATAAAACACATAGGATATGTCTGTATGGAAAAAATACACACAAAAGAAATTCTACCAATTGATTTTTTGAAAGAACAAAGATTTTAGGGGACAGCCCTAATCCATACCCATTGGATGTAGTAATCACATCTTGACTGGCTGACTGAGCTAAACGACTACCCCGTAGCTCTCACTTCCATCATCATGAAGTGCTTTGAGAGACTAGTCAAGGACCATATCACCTCCACCCTACCTGACACCCTAGACCCACTCCAATTTGCTTACCGCCCCATTAGGTCCACAGACGACGCAATCGCAATCACACTGCACACTGCCCTAATACATCTGGACAAGAGGAATACCTATGTGAGAATGCTGTTCATCGACTACAGCTCAGCATTTAACAACATAGTACCCTCCAAACTCATCATCAAGCTCGAAGACCCTGGGTCTCGACCCCGCCCTGTGCAACTGGGTACTGGACTTCCTGACGGGCCGCCCCCAGGTGGTGAGGGTAGGTAACATCTCCACCCCTCTGATCCTCAACTCTGGGGCCCTACAAGGGTGCGTTCTGAGCCCTTTCCTGTACTCTCTGTTCACCCACGACTGCGTGGCCATGCACGCCTCCAATTCAGTCATCAAGTTTGCAGACAACACTACAGTGGTAGGCTTGATTACCAACAACGACGAGACGGCCTACAGGGAGGAGGTGGGCCCTCGGGGTGTGGTGTCAG
This sequence comes from Oncorhynchus gorbuscha, assembly GCF_021184085.1. NCBI lineage: Eukaryota > Metazoa > Chordata > Actinopteri > Salmoniformes > Salmonidae > Oncorhynchus > Oncorhynchus gorbuscha. The sequence continues at coordinate 83,116,205 of NC_060185.1, forward strand.
GAAAATAATCTCACACTCAATGTCAACAAAACAAAGGAGATGATCGTGGACTTCAGAAAAACAGTAGAGGGAGCACCCCCTTATCCACATCGACGGGACAGTAGTGGAGAGGGTAGAAACTGAAATGGTCCAACCACACAGACAGTGTGGTGAAGAAGCGCAGCAGCTCCTTTTCAACCTCAGGAGGCTTAAGAAATTTGACTTGTCACCAAAAGCACTCAAACTTTTACAGATGCACAATCAAGAGCATCCTGTCGGGCTGTATCACCGCCTGGTACGGCAACTGCTCCGCCCACAACCGTAAGGTTCTCCAGAGGGTAGTGAGGTCTGCACAACGCATCACCGGGGGCAAACTACCTGCCCTCCAGGACACCTACACCACCCGATGTCACAGGAAGTCCATAAAGATCATCAAGGACAACAACCACCCGAGCCACTGCCTGTTCACCCCTCTATCATCCAGAAGGAGAGGTCACTACAGGTGCATCAAAGCGGGGACAGAGAGACTGAAAAACAGCTTCTATCTCAAGGCCATCAGACTGTTAAACAGACACCACTAACATTGAGTGGCTGCTGCCAACATACTGACTCAACTCCAGCTACTTTAATAATGGAAAAAATGATGTAAAAAATGTATCACTAGCCACTTTAAACAAATTCACTTCATATACTGTTTACTTAACCTACATTACTCATCTCATATGTATATACTGTACTCAATACCATCTACTGCATCTTGCCTATGCCGTTCTCTACCATCACTCATTCATATATTTTTCTGTACATATTCTTCATCCCTTTACACTTGTGTGTATATGGTAGTTGTTGTGAAATTGTTTTGTTAGATTACTCGTTGGTTATTACTGCATTGTCGGAACTAGAAGCACAAGAATTAACATCTGCTAACCACGTGTCTGTGACAAAGGAAATTTGATTCACTGCAAATTAAGAAATGGTTATTAAACTGCATTATAAAGCCAAGTTAAATGATATAAAGAATGATGGACAACTTTGGAATACTTTAAAGGAAATGGGCAGAAATACACTTTCATCGAATCAGATGGCTTAGTCATCACAACCATTTATGTTCCCAGTTATTTTAATGATTACTTCATTTGTAATGTGGCAAATGTTTTTTTAGAATGAACAGCATTGTAAGTTAGAATCTTGTAAAGTTGGTGTGGGAGCGGTGGGGAATTTGTTATCGATCAATAATGACATTGACAATTTAGATGGAAAGCTACTGAGGATTGTAGCTGACTCTCTGGCCACTCCTATCTGTCATATCTTTAATCTGAGCCTAGAGAAAAGTCTTTGTCCTCAGGCCTGGAGGGAAGCCAGTCATTCCACTACCCAAGAGTGGTAAAGCTGCCTTTACTGGTTCTAGACAGCAGACCTATCAGCTCTTAGTCAACGGATGAAAAATATCTTTGACTAAAGACAATGCTTTTCCTCTGACTTTATAGTCTGCTTATAGACAGGGGCGCTCAACATGTACTGCACTAATACAAGTAACTGATTAGTTGAAAGAAATTGATAATAAGAAGATTGTGGGAGCTGTACTGTTAGATTTCAGTGCAGCCTTTTTATTTATTTTACCTTTATTTAACTTGGCAAGTCAGTTAAGAACAAATTCTTATTTACAATGATGGCCTAGGAACAGTGGGTTAACTTCCTGTTCAGGGGCAAAATGACAGATTTGTACCATGTCAGCTCGGGGATTTGAACTTGCAACCTTTAGGTTACTAGTCCAATGTTCTAACCACTACCCTGCCACCCCCTTGATATTAAATCAAAGTTTGTCACGTGTGCCGAATACAACAGACCTTACAGTGAAATGCTTACTTACAGGCTCTAACCAATAGTGCAAAGAAGGTATTAGGTGGACAATGTAAAGAAATAAAACAACAGTAAAAAGACAGGCTTTATACAGTAGTGAGGCTACATTAGACACCGGAAATGTCAGGCTGATTGAGATAGGATGTAGATGTGTGTAGCAGTTTAGCTTCCATCCCTCTCCTTGCCCCTACCTGGCCTCGAACCAGGGACCCTCTGCACACATCGACAACAGCCACCCTTGAAGCATCGTTACCCATCACTCCACAAAAGCCGCAGCCCTTGCAGAGCAAGGGGAACAACTACCTCAAGGTCTCAGAGCGAGTGACGTCACCATTTCACATTAGTTACATATGGTTAAAGTGACTGTATATATGATGAACAGAGTAGCAATAGCGTAAAAGAGGGGGTGGTGGATGGCGGGACAAAATGCAGATAGCCCGGTTAGCCAATGTGCGGGAGCACTGGTTGGTCGGCCCAATAGAGGTAGTATGTACATGAATGTATAGTTAAAGTGACTATGCATTTATGATAAACAGAGTAGCAGCAGCAGCGTAAAAAGAGGGGTTGGGGGAACACAATGCAAATAGTCCGGGGAGCCATTTGATGACCTGTTCAGGAGTCTTATGGCTTGGGAGTATAAACGATTGAGAAGCCTTTTTTGACAATAACCTGCTGTTGGGAAGTTGTTTTAACAACCTGTGCCATATCATTCAGAGCTATTCATCTAATATAACTGAGGATTTTCTTTAATGTCAACCATGTAGGGTGTGGTGTACTGCAGGGCAGCTCTCTAGGCCCTCCACTCTTATTTCTATTTCTACCAATTACCTGCCACTGGAATTAAACAAAGCCTGTGTCCATGTATGCTGATTCAACCATATGTGTCAGCAACCACAGCTAATGAAGTCACTGAAACTCTTACCAAGCAGTTGCAGTCAGTTTTGGAATGGGTGGCCAGTAATAAACTGGTCCTGAACATCTCTAAAACAAAGAGAATTGTATTTGGTACAAATCTAGACCTCAGCTGAATCTGGTAATGAATGGCGTGACTATTGAACAAGTTGAGTCTAAATTACTTGGCGTTACCTTAGATTGTGTGTGCGTTATATATATATATATATATATATATAAATATATACATTTCCAATGTTTGTAAAGAGGGTGAGAGGTCTGTCTGTAATAAAGAGATGCTCTGCTTTTTTGACACCGCACTCCAAGAAGCAAGTCCTGCAGGCTCTAGTTTTATCTTATCTTGATTATTGTCCAGTCATATGGTCAAGTCTAGTTTTTTATCTTATCTTGATTATTGTCCAGTCATATGGTCAAGTCCTGCAGGCTCTAGTTTTATCTTATCTTGATTATTGTCCAGTCATATGGTCAAGTCCTGCAGGCTCTAGTTTTATCTTATCTTGATTATTGTCCAGTCATATGGTCAAGTACTGCAGGCTCTAGTTTTATCTTATCTTGATTATTGTCCAGTCATATGGTCAAGTGCTGTAAAGAAAGACCTAGTTAAGCTGCAGTAGGCCCAGAACAGAGCGCCATGTCTTGCTCTTCATTGTAATTCGAGGGCTTCTATAAATACCATCCATGCCAGTCTCTTAAATAAGAGTTGAGGAGAGACTGACTACATCACGTCGTCTTTTTAAAAGAAACGTCTTAAAAATAGTCAACTTACGCACACACCCACCAGACATGCCACCAGGTGTCTTTTCACAGTCCCCAAATCCAGAACCAATTCAAGAAAACGTACAGTATTCTATAGAGCCATTATTGCATGGAACTCCCTTCTCATATTACTCAAGTGAACAGCAAACCTGGTTAAAAAAAAAAAGATGAAGCAGCACAACGCCTCTCCTCTATTTGACCTAAATATTGTTTGTATGTATTAAGTAGGCTGTGTGCTGTTTCAACATTTTATGTAGTTCTGTTATTGTCTATCAATGTTCTGTGTTTCATGTTTTGTGTAGAACCCAGGAAGAGTAGCTGCAGCTTTCGGCAACAGCTAATGGGATCCTAATAAAATACCACATGAACACAACCACTAGCTGTAATCCTCTGTAGCAAGCCGTGCGCAAGCACAATATAACATACTTTCGCTGTTCTGAGACCTCTTCTCGTCAAATAGGCTAACGTCTGAGATTACGCAGTGTTTACTCAAATTCCATTTATTGATCATAATAAGATATGAAGTTCAAAGCCATTTAACAAACTGAGTGGTTCACTCAGACAAGTGTCAAAGGCCATCTGATATCTTTTTGATAAAGTATATTGATATTACTCTTATCAGAGAATATGGTGAAGAAGTGCATTGGCTTATCGTACCAGTGTTGTCTCTAGAAAACTAAGTGATTCCACTGTTTGTCTGCCTGCTTGAGAATCACTAGCTGTTAACCACTCTCTGGCAACCATCTGATCTGGTATATACTAGCCCTGCCCTGTGCCCTACATGTTGTACAAGGTAGACTAGTTGTTGTTTTGAAAGGAAAATGTGACATATTTTGAGCTTTTGTCACCCTTGTCCAAAACTTGTTTTGAGCTTCTAACATCCCAGATAGGCTAGAGTAGCAACCTGTGTCTTTCAAATAAAGTGGTTGTATAATGGTCCTAAACTCTTATTCCTTATATATTTTCTCACATTTCCCCATTTTTACTTCAGGATGGTATTGGTGCATTTGTTTAAAGTGTTCTGAAGTTCTAGTTCTTTTTAGTTGAGCGCTTTACATTCATTCTTCTCTTTAGATGGCATTTGGCCACTCCCCTGTGTTTAGGACGGATTACGTCAGCAATATAACAATTGCTTTAATACAAATATCCATTTGCTTAACTACTGCACTGACATCATTCATGATGTCAATCAAAAAAATGATACTGCTGGGATGGTATTATAAGTCATATAGAATGAATATCCAGCCCCACCCTGTGCTTTGCCTCATCCTGACTTCACAGCATTCAACACTCTCGCTACACCGACTACGTCTGACGGTTTCACTGCTCTCTCTTTCAGTGTTTCACTGGCAAGCCACGATAATGGGACCTGTAAGTACTGTGACGACAATCAGTCATTATCATAAATGAGCTTTTATTACTTTCTATAGTACAGTGTATCTCACCATGATGACATTCTCCTAATGACCTGTGAAGCTCTAAGATTGAATTGATACTAATGGTGCTGAATCTTCTACTCTAACAGAACGACAGCCCTTATCAGGGTGGGGTATTCTTCCTGACTATTCACTTTCCCACAGACTACCCCTTTAAACCGCCAAAGGTGAGCCAGAAATACGTGTACACACACACACACACGCACTGAATTTACAGACGACATCCACTTGTCGTAGTCAATCATACACACATTTGTTTGAACGTGTGTTTTATGTGATGGCTGTAACTGCGTGGTTTCGTGATGCTCCCTTTCTGTACCTTTCATCCATTTGACTTATTTCTTCCTCCTCTCAACCACGTCCATTCTGTTTGTTTCTCTGTGTGTGCAGGTTGCGTTTACCACGAGAATCTACCACCCAAATATCAACAGCAACGGCAGCATTTGTCTGGACATCCTGCGATCACAGTGGTCTCCCGCCCTCACCATCTCCAAAGGTACACCGTACAATACAGTAGATGGAAGATGTGAATAAAACCGCTTTGTTTTTATTTGACTTTAACGTTGTGAAGTATGAATGGGGGAGGGGTGATTCCTGTGTCTGTTTTTGTAACTCTTTAAGTTCAGCTCTCCTTCAGTCCTAAACCAATAAAAGGACCTTGACCTCTTCCTTTTAGTTCTACTGTCAATCTGCTCTCTGCTGTGCGACCCAAACCCAGACGACCCCTTAGTACCTGAGATCGCCCGCATCTACAAGACGGACAGGGAAAAGTGAGTATATAGCTTCAGAAAACGGTTTTCTTTAGGATGACCTATAACCTCTTGAGTCCATGTGGTTAATATAGCAGGATCTTCTTAGATCCTTTAGATAATCCTCTGGTTATTGGTCTGAATGCTAAAACTTTTGAACAGATAGTAATCTGGACTCCTACTGTATTCAAGAAGCAGAAATTCACTATTTTTCTCTGCTTCCAGGTACAACAGAATAGCTCGGGAATGGACACAAAAGTATGCAATGTAGTGTTGGCGTAGAATCATGACCAACCACCTCTACAGCTAATGTTAGCGGAGCTTTAAAAGTAAAGAGAAAAAAATGAAAAAGATCTTGTTGGTTTCCATTGGAGTGCTTTCTTTGAGCCACATCTCCCCTTAACCAGAGCACCTGTAAACCCCCCCCCCCCTTCACGACCAATCCACCCACCTCGGCCTCTCCACCCAACTTAACCTGGCAGCCATGGTGTACATATTCTCAAACTGCAATCGTACCCCCCCTTGTGCTCCTTTCATACCCACCCCACGCTCCCCTCCTTATTCCTGGTCATATTCCTGGTGCAGGCTGGGCTGTCTAGGGCCCTACCTACACCCTCACTCCAAATGTTCTTCATTCTTAAAGCATTCCTTATCTGTATGACTTGGGGACTGTTCCTTTCTTTTTTGGGGGGGGGGGTCTGAAATTGGGGGAATTTTTTTTTTTACTCTACCTTGTTTTCTTTCCTGATCTCCCAGCTATATAGGCATGATTTCAGGAAAGCGTTTCACATGTTGAGCCGGGGACACTCGTGTTTTGTATAAAATCTAGTAAGGAATTATTTTAATCATAGCAGGCTATAGAATGGAAAACTGTTATGGCCTTTTCGTCTGTTTCTCTTGAATTATATGAAAGGACTTGAATTTATCCACTCTCCCCCACTATTGCCATAAGCCTAGATTGTTCCTTGCACGCGCACACACATACCCAAACTCAGTTTCTCCAAGACCACCACCTTCGTTACATTCACAAACTGGAGGTTTTGGACCAGGTATTTAAAGAAAGTTTTCTTAGTTTAACCTATTTTATTTCCCTATAACTCATAGGTTGCATTTTTGTTATTGTTGAAATTTGAGGCTAACATCTTCAGGCTTGGGCTCTGGGTGCGAGGACAAAATGCTCCTCACACAAACAAACTCTGTATATTAAATTACCTGAGAGGCTCTTTGAGCTTTGTGTGTTGATTAAACTGTGTAATAAAAACCATGACTCAAGCTTCCACTGAGTTTCAAACATCACTTGCTAGAGAGAAGGATGGAAGACCGCTACTGGTTTTGCTTCATGTCTTTCAATATTTTTCCCCTGCTAAATTAAAGGGGGAAAATGCATATTAAGGGGTACCATGGCTAATATGGCCCTAATATGTAAATCATTTTGTAATGTAATTACATTTTGCTCTGAAATGCTGTGACTTTATACCACTTGCCTTACAGAAATAATATGTTGCACATTATAACTGCTTCATTTTTGTTTTACCAATATTTCATATTGTTTTTGTAGTAGCTTATGTTTGTTTTTTTCCCAAAACATCTAAATAAGTTGTCTGATTATTGACAACCTACAGCAGAGTTCATCAACTGTATTCAGCTGGGGGAACCACGCCCTGAAAAATCTGAATTTAAAAATATGTAATTTAAAAAATCACAAGTGGTGCACTGGGCCTTTTACTAGCATTAGCGGCGATATAAACTCAGCAAAAAAAGAAACGTCCTCTTACTGGCAACTGTTTATTTTCAGAACATTTAACGTAAATATTTATATGAACATAAGATTCAACAACTTTGACATAAACTGAACAAGTTCCACAGACATGTAACTAACAGAAATTGAATGTGTCCCTGAACAAAGGGGGTTTAAAAAAGAAAAGTAAGTCAGTATCTGATGTGGCCACCAGCTGCATTAAGTACTGCAGTGCATCTCCTCCTCGTAGACTGTACCAGATTTGCCAGTTCTTACTGTGAGATGTTACCCCACTCTTCCACCAAGGCACCTGCAAGTTACCGAACATTTCTGGGGGAATGGCCCTAGCCCTCACCCTCCGATCCAACAGGTCCCAGACGTGCTCAGTGGGATTGAGATCGGGGCTCTTCGCTGGCCATGGCAGAACACTGACATTCCTGACTTGCAGGAAATCACGCACAGAATGAGCAGTATGGCTTCTGGCATTGTCATACTGGAGGGTCATGTCAGGATTAGCCTGCAGGAAGGGTACCACATGAGGGAGGAGGATGTCTTCCCTGTAACGCCCAGCGTTGATTGCCTGCAATGACAACAAGCTCAGTCTGATGATGCTGTGACATCGCCCCAGACCACGACTGAACCAAATTGATCCCGCTCCAGAGAACAGGCCTCGGTGTAACGCTCATCCCTTCGACAATAAACGCAAATCCGACCATCATCCCTGATGAGACAAATTTGCGACTCTGCTATGAAGAAGTCTTTTTGCCAGTCCTGTCTGGTCCAGCGATGGTGGGTTTGTGCCCATAGGTGACGACGTTGCCGGTGATGTCTGGTGAGGACCTGCCTTATAACAGGCCAACAACCCCTCAGTCCAGCCTCTCTCAGCCTATTGCGGACAGTCTGAGCACTGATGGAGGGATTGTGCGTTCTTAGTGTAACTCGTGCATTTTTGTTGCCATCCTGTACCTGTCCGGTAGGTTTGATGTTCGGATGTACCGATCCTGTGTAGGTGGTGTTGCACTGTCTTAGGCGTCTCACAGAACAGACATGGCAATTTATTGCCCTGGCCACATCTGCAGTCCTCATGCCTCCTTGCACATCCATGCAGATGAGCAGGGACCCTGGGCATCTTTCTTTTGGTGTTTTTCAGAGTCAGTAGAAAGGCCTCTAGTGTCCTCTAAGTTTTCATAACTGTGACCTTAATTGCCTACCGTCTTAACGACCATTCCATAGGTGCATGTTCATTAATTGTTTATGGTTCATTGAACAAGCATGGGAAACTGTGTTTAAACCCTTTACAATGAAGATCTGTGAAGTTCATTTGTAAAAATCCAAATATCTTTGAACGACAGGGTCCTGAAAAGGGGATGTTTCTTTTTTTGCTGTTTACATATGTAGCACAGGCAAAAGCATTTTTTCTGCTTTGCCAAAAAGGTAGTTGTGTAATTTAGAGCAGTATCTTGCAGGATTCAATAGTTTGAATTGTAAGCGTTGTTTTCCTGACACTTTCTCTGCGGTTGTCATTCTATTGGACTCCAGAAAGCACAAAACCCTGTCTGTCCTCAAAGTTATGGGCAAAGAGACAACATCCACATCAAATTAAATATTGTTGATGAAATGGGAAGATAACTTTTTCTGCAGTATTAATTTACCATCCTTTCAAACCACAACGTCAATGTACATTAATGTATTGTCCATATGCTAGTCATACCTTTGTACCTGTTGACTATCCATCACCATGAAGAATAACAATGCACAATACAGTAATTGAGTTGATTGCGACATCAAATGGTTTGTGATGTGGCTCAGTTGGTAGTGCATGGTGTTTGCAATGCTAGGGTTGTGGTTTCAATTCTCACAGGGGACCAGTACGAACAAGTATGCACTCATTACTGTAAATTGCTCTGGATACGAGCATACACAGTACAAACATGTAAAAGGAATTAATAGACCATTTCAGTTTTCACAGAAATAAATTGTATTTGCAAAAGTATTTCAAGAAACTGGAAAGCATATCAAGCAAGTATTATATTCCACAAGTATTATCAAAATTACTGTTTTGTACAGATAATTGTCAGGTTCTAGTTACAAACGCTGGTAAACACTCAAATATATTTAGTAAATTAAAAAATCACAAATATATACAGCGCGAGCAAAAAAATTTTTTTTTTCTGCATACAGATATATTTGACTAAAACAATTTCATTTGTATAAAATCACATATCTCTTATGCACGGGAATACTGTGAAACAAATTTCACAAATTAAAATCACATGTAGCTTATTTGCTCGTGTTTAACCGTTTTTTTGTGTCCAACAATGAAGATTATTAAATATGTTTATTTGCTCCGAAAAGTTGAGGCCAAAATAAATGGCCGCGGGCGGTTAGTTGGCGAACCCTGACCTACAGTTAGCGTGTAACCATTTTTAATAATGGGATTGATTGGCCGGTCCTATTGGTCATAACACCAGTGACGTCGTTCAGTCTGGGCTGGTACAGTAGGCCAGAAAGGACAGGGTTCAGATTTATTCTGATTGACCTTGGTGCGCAAGACCCAAACATAACACCGACCAACCGACAGGCTGACAATCCAAGGTTTACCGTTACCTCCAATTCCATCGTTGCCAATGTCAAGCCCAGTAGTAATCGAGAGTCATGGATTCCAGATATCTAAAGGTAAAGCAATTGCTTTTATAGTTCTCTAAGTTAACGGCTGCCTAAGTGAACTTTATGAATACACCCTGTGAATAGTCTGTCTATTAATAATGAACAGTTGATCTATTCAAAACACTTGCCGTATTTAGGCACAGCTCCAGTCCCTGTAAGCACAAGTTATGTAGCCTAAATATAAGGACATTTACCTTGTTTACTACAATCATTAGCCCACTGCACCCAATGATACTTGAAAGCAACCATTTGAGAGAAGCCATAAATATAGTCAGTTGCATAGCAGGTTGTTGATCAGGACAGTGGACATTCACCAATCAATTTAGGTTAGGACAACCTTACCACCAGTCAGCCTAGTGCACCTCGCTAGTCTGTCAGGTGTTTTGTGTGTGGCCATTACTTCGGCAGCTAAGCCGCTGTAGCCTGTGCTCAACAGTTCTTGCTCTCCAAATCCTTGACAAACTCGATAGGTTTATGAAAACAAATTATGTAAATAAATGTGGCTCTATGCTATCTGCCATTTTGTTGACCATAGTACATTTGTAGATTCCAACCAGTAAATCGCCTTTCTCTGTTTACGTGCGTGCGCAGAGCTCCAGAACGCATGTTGGCCCAGCAGTGCCGTGATATCAGATTTCATAGCGGGTTATGTGGGGCTAAAGGCCAGGCAATATATTGGGGCAGTTGTGGCAGTCGGTCCTGCAAGAGAAGTATTGTTATGTTTAAAACCAATGTCTAAGATGTCCATTCTAATCGCCATGGCAATGTAAACCTACCATAGTAGGCTAATCTTTCCACATCTTAAAATAAAAAGAGGCGTTTAGTCTAGCCACATTTCTTGTGTTGTGATACACTAATAGGCTACGTGCGCATATATTCATTGGATTAAAAACAGCACAGAGAATAGGCCTTTTACCCCGGACCTGTCCTATAGTGTCACGTTCGGACCTTAGTTCTGTTATTATATATTTATTTTAGTATGGTCAGGGCATGAGTTGGGTGGGTTGTCTATGTTCGTTTTTCTATAATTTTGGATTTCTGTGTTCGGCCTGGTATGGTTCTCAATCAGAGGCAGCTGTCAATCATTGTCCCTGATTGAGAATCATACTTAGGTAGCCTGGTTTCACTTTTGAGTTGTGGGTGTTTGTTTGTCTTCCGTATTAGTACCTCATGGGACTGTTTCGTTAATTTCACGTTTATTGTTTTGTATTTCGTAGTGTTCAGTTTATGTATTTAAATAACACTTACCACGCTGCAAATTGGTCCTCCGATCCTTCTCGCTACTCCTCCTCAGAAGAGTAGGACGAAATACATTACATTTTGCCCTAGTATGCTTCCATAATAGCGTTTCAAAAAACGTAACTTGAGTAATAGTGTTGTTTATAGACCTTTATTACAAAGTTAAAGAGGAAAACCTGGTCTTCTGTAAGGTGAAAATCCTTTCTGCATACCTTAACTTTAATTAAACGCAGTCTCAAATAGCTGCCTGTCCCTTTTAATAGCCGTTCAAGGGCACACATTAATTTCAGCAAACAGTGAACCAAATGCACACATTGATTTCAGAAAATAAACACGTTTCAAATAAATGTGGGGTCTAAATAAATTATTTACGAGGTTACCATGAATTGTTTAAGAGGTTTAATGTTTGATTGTTGTTTTTAAAAATTATGGCAATCTGTTTTTTATCGCCTGTAAGAAACTACTAGTCATTGGTTGCTAACCAAGGGATTAGGGTTCCTGTTTTGAAGCACGGTTTCCACTGCTCAATTTGTTTTGACCCCCATCACTCACAACATAAGATATACACATTTTACACTGAGCAAAAATATAAATGGAAGATGTAAAGTGTTCTGAAATAAAAAATACCCCCAAAATGTCATATACACAAAAAAGCTTATTTCTCTCAAATGTGCTCAAATGTGTTTACATCTCTGTTAGAGAGTATTTTCCCTTTGCCAAGATAATCCATCCCCCTGTCAGGGATGGCATATCAAGAAACTGATTAAACAGCATGATCATTACACAGGTGCACCTTGTGCAGGGACAATTATAGGCCACTCTAAAATGTGGATACATCACAATTGCACAGATATCTCAAGTTTTAAGGGAGCATGCAATTGGTATGCTGACTGCAGGAATGTCTACCAGAGCTGTTGCCAGAGAATTGAATGTAAATTTCTCTACCATAACCCGCCTCCAACGTTATTTTAGAGAATTTGCCAGTACATCCAACCGCCCTCACAACTACAGACCACGTGTATGGCGTCGTGAGGGTAAGCCGTTTGCTGATGTCAACGTTGTGAACAGAGTGGCCCGTGGTGGTAGGGTTATGGTATGGGCAGGCATAAACTACGGACAACAAATACAATTGCATTTTATTTACAGCAATTTGAATACACAGAGATACAGAGACGAGATCCTGAGGCCCATTGTTGTGCCCCTCATTTGCCATGTTGGCCCACCTCATGTTTCAGCATGATAATTACCTTGAAAACAACAGGTGAAAATCTTCGACACAGTCTAAAGTTCTTATTTTACCTCAGTGCTGGTAACAGCTGAGAATTGCTAGCTAACTGGCAAGCACAAAAACAGTCAACAACTTTGGGAGTACAGACCCCCAGAAATGGACTGATCGCCCTCTAGTGGCGAAAGTCAGAACTGCCAAAAACGCACAGTCATAGAGGAGAATAATTTTCTGTCAGTTACCACGTTTCCATAGACAGTTTTTATGTGAGTAAAGCTATACCATATTTTTTTAAATAACAGCTCTGATGGAAGCAGGAAGTTTCGGTACAATCTCATAAATACCGACAGATCATTTGTTCATTCGACATGATGGGATTTTTTGTGTCTTTAAAATGAATTATGCGAGCAATGACGATGGAAACACCATTCTATCGAAGTAAACTTGAAGCCAGGTGATGAAGTGTGTGGTCCTCCCACAACAACTCGGGAAACCATGCAGTTTAAATTACACTCCAGATTAAATAAATGATCATGAACTTCACAGGTTGGTGAACGTGCATGGTGTGAGCTTGATGATGCTCCTTTCTGATGCATTTCCAGGGTCTTATTCTGGTGACATGATGATCAATGCTTGACTGCCGTTTTGACAAATAAAAACATTCTCACTCTTATCTATAATCTCATCATGTAGTCTAGCCTACCAGCACTGTATCTGCCAGCTGTTGGCTACAGCACACATGCCAAGACCAGAGTAGAGACATTTGCTATGTAACGCAACAATTTGACAAACTATCCATAGAGTTGAAAATGCGACGGAAACATTACATTTTTATTCAGTACATGAAAAATTAATAGAACCTTTCTCTAATAAGTGCCTGTTGTGTTCAGTATTTTCAGCAAATAAAAGCCTGGGCTATTAATTGACGTTTCACAGTAAATATGCATTTTCTGACTTTTGATCTGTACATTGTAAAACATGTCCTGTAAAAGGTACAGTAATTTACTGGCAGCAATTGGCCAGTACAGCTACTGTAATCCATTTCACAGTAGTACATTTTTTGGTACCAATATTTTTACTTTAATCTAATTTACAAGTAAAACGTTTCTTTAACCGTTACTGAACATGTTGTAGTTAATCACTTTCACGGTAACTTGATGGCAGAGCAATGAAACACTGTAAAAGTTCATTTTAAACTGCAAGAAAATGTTATATATATTTTTTTAATTACAAGGGATTATAGCAAGCAGGTTGGCTGTAGGTATTTGCATATAACAGCATATTCATGAAAACTAGGTGTTTTACATCACTTCTAGAGGCCTAACCAAAGGCTTACAAACTGGCTGTGATTACAGGGCAACACAGATCAAATGGACATGGGAAAATATTAAAACATAAAAAGGTTTAAGGCGTGACACTACTGATTTGATCCCTATATACATTTAATACTACCACATATCACTTAAATTGGTACAGTACTCTCACTAATGGGTGCAACAAGTATAGCCACTTAAGGCACACATTAATATATATATATATATATATGTACACATTAGTGGACTCTGCTATTTCAGCCACCCCTGTTGCTAACAGGTGTATAAAATCGAGCACACAGCCATACAATCTCCATATACAAACATTGACAGTAGAATGGCCTTACTGAAGAGCTCAGTGAATTTTAAAGTGGCACCATCACAGGATGCCACCTTTCCAAAAAGTCAGTTAATCAAATTTCTGCCCTGCTAGAGTTGCCCCAGTGAACTGTAAGTGCTGTTATTGTGAAGTGGAAACATCTAGGAGCAACAACGGCTCAGCTGTGAAGTGGTAGGCCACACAAGCTCGCAGAACGGGATTGCCGAGTACAGAAGTGCGTAGCGTGTAAAAATGGTCTTTTCTCGGTTACAACAGTGAAGTTCCAAACTGCCTCTGGAAGTAACGTCAACACAATAACTGTTTGTCAGGAGCTTCATGAAATTGGTTTCCATGGCCGAGCAGCCACACACAAACCATGCCTAATGCCAAGCGTCGGCTGGGAGTGGTGTTAAGCTCGCCGCCTGGAGTGATGAATTACACTTTAACATCTGGCAGTCTGACGGACAAATCCGGGTTTGGCAGGTGCCAGGAGAACGGTACCTGCCTGAATGCATAGTGCCAAATAAAACATTTGGTGGGAATAATGTTCTGGGGCTGTTTTTCATCGTTCGGGCTAAGCCCCTTAGTTCCAGTGAAGGGAATGACATTCTAGATGATTCTGTGCTTCCAACTTTGTGGCAACAGTTTGGGGAAGGCACTTTCCCATTTCAGAATGACAATGCCACCGTGCACAAAGCGAGGTCCATATAGAAATGGTTTATCGAGATCGGTGTGGAACTTGACTGGCCTGTACAGAGCCCTGACCTCAACCCCATCGAACACCTTTGGGATGAATGGGAACACTGACTGCGAGCCAGGCCTAATCGCCCAACATCAGTGCCCGACCTAACTAAAGCTCTTGTGTCAGAATGGAAGCAAATCAAATGGCTTCCCAGACTATTTGCATTGCCCCTTCTTTGCTACTGATACTCTCTGTTATTATCTATGCATAGTCACTTTAATAACTCTACCTACATGTACATATTACCCTGACACCGGTGCCGCTGCACACTGTTATTATCTATGCATAGTCACTTTAATAACTCTACCTACATGTACATATTACCCTGACACCGGTGCCGCTGCACACTGTTATTATCTATGCATAGTCACTTTAATAACTCTACCTACATGTACATATTACCCTGACACCGGTGCCGCTGCACACTGTTATTATCTATGCATAGTCACTTTAATAACTCTACCTACATGTACATATTACCCTGACACCGGTGCCGCTGCACACTGTTATTATCTATGCATAGTCACTTTAATAACTCTACCTACATGTACATATTACCCTGACACCGGTGCCGCTGCACACTGACTCTGTACCGGTACCTCCTGTACATAGCCCCGCTATTGTTATTTACTGCTGTTCTTTAATCATTTGTTATTATCTCTTCCTTTTATGGGGGGTATTTCTCTTAAAATAGCATTTTTGGTTAAGGGCTTGTAAGTAAGCATTTCACTGTAAGCTCTACACCTGTTGTATTCGGCGCATGTGACAAATACGATTTGATTTGAAATCCCTGCAGCAATGTTCCAACCTCTAGTGAAAAGCCTTCCCAGAAGAGTGGAGGCTGTTATAGCAGCAAAGGGGGGACCAACTCCATATTAATGCCCATGATTTTGGAATGAGAAGTTCGTCGAGCTGGTGTCAACATACAATACACGTAAAAAGTTTGGACACACCTACTCATTCAAGGGTTTTTTGTTGTTTAAAAAAAAACTATTTTCTACATTGTAGAATAATAGTGAAGACATCAAAACTATGAAATAACACATATGGAATCATGTGGTAACCAAAAAAGCTAGATCATTTTAGTTTGTTCCACAGTCTTACAGCTTGGAGGTAGAAACTGTTAAGGAGCCTTTTGGTCCTAGACTTGGAGCTCCAGTACCGCTTGTCATGCGGTAGCAGAGATAACAGTCTATGATTTGGGTGACTGGAGTCTATGACTATTTTTTGGGGCTTTCCTCTGTGACACAGCCTACTATATAGGTCATGGATGTCAGGAAGCTTGGCCCCATGATAGTTTGTGGGTGATGTGGACACCAAAGAACTTGAAACTCTCGACCTGATACACTTTAGTCCCGTCGATGTTAATGGAGGCCTGTTCGGCCTGCCTTTTCCTATAGTCCATGATCAGCTCCTTTGTCTTGCTCACATTGAGAGAGAGGTTGTAGTCCTGGCACCACACTGCCAGGTTTCTGACCTCCTCCCTATAGGCTGTCTCATCGTTGTCGGTGATCAGGCCGACCACCGTTGTGTCGTCAGCAAACTTAATGATGGTGTTGGAGTCGTTCTTGGCCACATAGTCGTGGGTGAACAAGGAGTACAGGATGGGACTAAGCACGCACCCCTGAAGGACCGCAGTTTTGAGGATCAGTGTGGCAAATGTGTTGCTGCCTACCCTTACGATCTGGGGGTGGCCCGTCAGGAAGTCCAGGATCCAGTTTCAGTGGGAGGTGTTTAGTCCCAGGGTCCTTAGCTTAGTGATGAATTTTGTAGGGAATTTGGTTTTGAACACTGAACTGTAGTCAATGAACAGCATTCTCACATAGGTGTTCCATTTGTCCAGGTTGGAAAGAGCAGTGTGGAGTGCAATTGAGATTGCGTCATCTGTGGATCTGTTGGGGCGGTATGCGATTTGAAGTGGGTCTAGGGTTTCTGGCATGATGGTGTTGATGTAAGCCATGACCAGCCTTTCAAAGCACGTCATGGCTACCGATGTGAGTGCTACGGGGCGGTAATCATTTAGGCACGCCATTTTGGGCACAGGGACTATGGTGGTCTGTTTGAAACATGTAGGTATTACAGACTCGGCCAGGGAGAGGTTGAAAATATCAGTGAAGACACTTGCCAATTGGTCCGCGCATGCTCTGAATACACGTCCTGGTAATCCATCTGACCCTGCGGCTTTGTGAATTTTGACCTGTTTAAAAAGGTCTTGCTCACATCGGCCACGGAGAGCATGATCACACAGTCGTCCGGAACAGCTGGTGCTCTCATGCATGCTTCAGTGTTTCTTGCCTCAAAGCGAGCATAAAACGCATTTAGCTTGTCTGGTTGGCTCGGGTCACTGGGCAGCTCGCGGCTGGTTTTCCCTTTGTAGTCCATAATAGTTTTCAGGCCCTGCCACATCCGATGAGCATCAGAGCCAGTGTAGTATGATTCAATCTAGTCCTGTATTGACGTTTTGCCTGTTTGATGGTTCGTCTGAGTGCATAGCAGGATTTCTTATAAGCTTATGGATTAATGTCCCACTCCTTGAAAGCGGACGCTCTTGCCATTAGCTCGGTGCGGATGTTGCCTGTAATCCATGGCTTCTTGTTGGGAAATGCACGTACAGTTACTGTGGGGACGACATCGTTGATGCACTTATTGATGAAGCCGGTGACTGAGATGGTATGCTCCTCAATGCCATTGGGTGAATCCCGGAACATATTCCAGTCTGTGCTAGCAAAACAGTCCTGTAGCGTAGTATTCACATCATCTGACCATTTCTGTATTGAGCGAGTCACTGGTACATCCTGCTATAGTTTTTGCTTGTAAGCAGGAATCAGGAGGATAGAATTATGGTCAGATTTGCTAAATGGCCAGTATGTTACTGTAGATTTTCAGAACAAGGATTGTAGAATTCCTAAAATACAGTATATTACTGTATTATGTGGGGGTACTGCATTCTCACTCACAGGTGCAACAAATATAGGCTCTTACAAGGCATGCCTTAAAATATGTTTAATATTCCCCACCCACAAACATTTTCCCACAATGCACCATTAATAATACTGTAAAACACATTTATGGTATTTCACTGTGCATTCTACTGTGTTTTAATGTTGAAAGGTCGTACAGTGTGCTGTAAAACAATGTATGGTATTTTACTGTGCATTCTATGGTCAACAACTACATTCAGTTAAACATTGTCATACTGTTTGTAATTTTATCAGTAACTTACTGTATTAATCAAAACTGCTAACAGTGTGCATGTGCATTCTCTCTGTTTATGTATGCCTGTATGTGTTCTTGAATTTCAGACCAGCTGACTGTCCTAGTGCCAGTGGTTGTGGCGGCTGCTCTAGGTGGCTTCCTGGTTAGCCGGTACTTCACTGGGCGTAAGAAAAGCCAGGTCAACACCTGTGTGTGTAAGGACAGTGCCAAGGTGGTGCACAGCTTCGACATAGAAGACATTGGCAGCAAGGCCGTCTACTGTCGCTGCTGGAGGTCCAAGAAGGTGGGCACTTCTTCCTTTATTTACCGTGAGACTTGGCTGTAGACTCCTATGGTCCCTGGTGCCATAGTTGGATGCCATAGCCGTCTATAGTCATGTCTCAGGGCAAATTATTCACTATCATTATTAAATATAATTAGCTCTTTGGCCGTTTTGCGAAGTGTAGTTTGTTATGTGATTTTTAAGGCTGGTGAGATTACACCTTGTGTTATTTACTTGTTTGTGTAAATTTCCCCACAGTTCCCCTACTGTGATGGTTCCCATACCAAGCACAATGAGATCACTGGGGACAATGTGGGTCCCCTCATCATCAAGAAGAAGGATGCTTAACCAACCTCCTTTTCCCCTTCTCGCCCCTCCCATCAAATCATCATTCAACACCATTCAGTCACATGCCACATATACACCAGAGTCAAACGATCACTGGCCATATCCAACCAGAGGTCGTACAGATGAGCTGAATCATGGCAGGATCCAACCAGAGGTCGTACAGATGAGCTGAATCATGGCAGGATCCAACCACGCAGAGCAGCACTCTTACTCAAACCGCCTTCATACAACCCACAGTCAAAACCCCAAAGGAATGTTACATGATCTGATTTGTGTCTTAGAAGCTCATGTAATTAATGTTATTGAGCCATTGGTCTTAATGGTCTTAACTACGAGATGAATAATACGTGACTGAGAGTGGGGAAGGTGCTACCCTTTATTTCGACATTCTCTGACACAAGAAGGCACTTTCATTTCCCCTCTAAGACTATTGTCTATTCCAGTGTTCAAAGTACAACCTTTAGGAATATGTATTGTTAATGTCCAAAAGAAATACATGTTCTAGTGAATATGACAGACTTGATGGTGATGTATTTTGGCCCGTATATTGTGAATAAAAGTTTTCTTAAAGTGGTCAGACTTGTGTGTCTACTGTCATTCCTTTCCTGAGACGTATACGACCGACATGATGTGGTGCTGATTTTATGTCTCACTGCAAAGCAGTTTATGTGCGCCAGTGTATGCCATTTTACCCACCGACACAAGGCAATATTATCTCTAGCCGCTAGGAGCTGCTCTCGCTCAACTAGCAGGCATGAGGATTACGATTTGGCAGCCCCCTCTCCATGTTATTGCTGCCTAGGCTGGCAACCACACACACACACTCAGCTTCACACCCAGCCTCACACCACAGCTGGCTGTGTGCCAAAAATGCAGGACTCTTGACAAGAGGTGGAGTGGACTACCCTGCTTAGTACCCTGAGAAGTACGAGGTTGAGGCTGATGCAGTGTAGCTCTAAACGGGCCACAACACCCTCGCCCTTCTCAGCCTGATGGCACATACACTGTTACAGTCTGGCTTCCACCAGCATCACATGACATGGGAAGGAACACACACAACATACAATAACTCACATGTCAGTCTGATGAATTTCATTCATGCCAGAAAGTGATTCCATAAACAGTCTCAAAAAGCATTTTCCAATCATTTGTTTTATTTCCAAGATAATTAGCCCTGTATTTCAGGACTTTGGCTTTGTCACCTGTCTTTTTCTATGGTTTTGTAAAATGTTGTGTGGCACAGAAGTGAAAGGAGCACAGGAATTTGCTATTGTGGTCAAGGGGTCATTTTTCTGCGGTCTCATGACCATGACTCCAGTTCGCTTTTTGTGTGACGCCCCCCAAATCTATGAAGTGTGTTTGCATGTTCCACTCTGTGAGTGGCGGGCACGAGGAGGTGGGAATGCGAGACGGGAAAGGCGAAGGACCTGTGCAGCTACCGAATTGGACAAATGGTTTACGGATTCGATTTCTTGTGTGATCACTGCAGACAAATATTGGATATGTCTAATAGTTAACAATATCTTATTTTTTTCCATCTCCCTTTATTTATTCCAATATTCGTGGAAGACACCACGGACAAACCACTGGACACTGGGGCTCCGGTCAGCTCGCATTGCATTGGTAGGTGCACGAATTACGAAAGGATTTGTTAATGTGATATTAATAATATATTGAAGAGAGAGTTATGACCTATTCATACCTTTACAGTACTACCAATTACATCACTCGAACACCCACGTTATCGTTTATTGCTGAAATATAGCGTGTTTTATGTATCTATTGCGACCGTGTCGTGCGCGCGCGTACCCTGGACTGTCACAGAGTCTAGACAAAAGGTAGTTTCGAACTCGATGGCATTCAGAGGTAGATATTGTATATTCTCTAGCCTGGCTCACATCACAACTACAGTAGTCAAATCGAAATGCGCGCTCCAAATTTGACTGGCGCATATGCGCAATAGGCTATTTGTTTGTGGTATTCCATTATTGCATAGATTTGTCCACCTTGGAACTCAAGTGCAACCACACGCAGTCTATCATAACTTAAATGTATAAAGCGTCACGTTATTAAAAATATATAGTTTCTTAGTCTCAGATGTAGCCTATATTTTGAAAACATTTTACATGCTCACTCAAACATTAAATAGGCTATTATTCCCTTAATTACACTTAGGCCTGTGTCTTACAATGTCATTATTGTCTCCTTCACTAAAAATAAAACCAACTATCGACCAATGCCTCTCTAATAACATCTACTTATTTTCTCCCCCTCTCTGCTTTCTTTGTCTCTTTTTCCCCGTCTCCCTCCATATCTCCTTCCCCCTCTTCTCTCTCCTCCATCTTCCTCTGTTCATCTCCACAGGGTATAAAGGTGGCAGAGAGGATAATGGGAATATAACAGCTGTCAGAGAGTTGTGATTGGCTAACTGACAGCTGGACTGCTGTCACCGCTCTAACCTTGGCATTGCCCTGCCATCTCCCACCCCCACCCAGTATGGCAGATACCCTGGACATGTCTGGCCCTTCCTCTCCAGAGAAGCAGAGAGCCAATAGGATCCTCAGTGAGCCTCTAAGACGAAGCCTGAAGCGCTCTCATCCCTGCTCCCTCTCTGAATATCTCAACAACACTAACAGACTATCCCACCGCCATAGCTCCAGTAGTATGGGTGTCAGGGGCCTCCTCCGTCCCACTGCAGCCCAGCACAGGCCAACCCAGCCCAGGCAGACCAAGCCTCGCCGGGCCCACTCCTCCAACATAGACCTCTGGGACTCTCCCAGTGGTCTTCACCTGGCACATGCTGCAGAGCTGCTGATGAGGGCAGGGGCCTTGACACTGACCCCCACACCCAGGGACCAGGGCCCTCTGGGCGGGCTGGGGGCCGGGGAAGCTGGGGTGGAAGGGGAGGAGATGGATGGGGGGGTCCGGGGCTGAAGGGGACGGCACGGGTTGTGTGGCAGACTTCCTCCCACTACTAGGCTGCTCCTGGTTCCCCTTGAACCCAGGCCTGTTTGCTCTGATGGCAGGGGGAGGGGGGGTTCCTGACTAGTGGTGGAGGGTCAATGGGGATAGCTGGCGTTGGGGAGGGTGTGGAGGTGTTGCGAGGCGAGAGCTCGTCCACTGGCGGCGGGGGAGCTGGGAGAAGGAAGAGGAAGCGATGCGGGGAGTGTGTGCCGTGTCGACGTACAGGGAACTGTGAAGAGTGCAGCGCCTGCCGCAACCGTAAGACTGGACACCAGATCTGCAAGTACAGGAAGTGTGAGCAGCTGAAGAAAAAGGCAGCCACCGGGTTCGAGGTGAGAGGAAGTGGATAAATACACACTGTTATTTAGAATGGGCATTAATAGGGCAGTCTGACTTTATCTGAGGTCTGACAACTGCTCTCCAAAAAATGTATACCTCTGTAATACCACTGTAGTTGCACTACACTATATATGCAAAAGTATGTGGACACCCCTTCAAATTATTGGATTCGGCCATTTCAGCCTGTTGCTGACAGGTTTGATTTTGAAATTGAGATGTTCGACGAGCAGGTGTCCACATACCTTTGGTCATGTAGTGTATGTTAGTGTGTTACTTTCGGGCGGTGTAGTAGTCTATATGCATGTGTTTGTGTTTTAAGTGAACCACAGCTTTCTGACCCCTTTCATCTCCTTTCATAGAAGATGGTGTTTCCATCAGGAGCAGCATTTCCATGGCTACAATAGGATTCCGTCTATTTGGAATGTGATCATGAACATTGGCACTCTGGACCTACAAAAGAAAGTCAATTCAGCTGGCCTTGTTGGATTGGCTTGGAGAGTACAGAACCTTCGACAATCAGAAGTATGAAGATGAAAACCCAATGAAAGAAAAGATAAGTCACACCAATGGATTTAGATATTGTCGGGCCAACAGGAAGCATCTCATGAAGCACAGAGTATTGTATATGAATAGAAAATGTTATTCCTTTTTATATTCCATTTTTGGAACATTTTGTCATCGAAGCTTCTGACCTGGATGTTTCCGTAAAGGCCAAACCAAGAAGGACAGACTGGTCATAATATGATGTTTATGTTTGTTTTCTATTCATGTCACAGTTGATAAAGAATGAGTAGTAGATGTACTTAGGTCATGATTAGTGTCTTGTTCTTACATCTCTACGGTCTGCCTTCTGAATAAAGACAAGGAAACTGCCTGTCTACAGTATGTGTGTTGGGGTGAGTATGTATTTCAAGAGTGTCTCTTTGTGTATTTCAGGGGCTGACTGATCCCTCTCCATTTCCTGTGAGGCTTATGTGTGTGTGTGTGGGGGTGTGTGTGTGTGTGTCTTGGGGGGAGGCATGCATGATGGCCTTATCACTACCTTCCAGACACACACACACACATATATGACCAAAAAGTACACATACCAAACCTATGCGCACATGACTCACCACACACTCAACACATTCACGCACACGCTCTCTCTCTCTCATTCCCATTCACACACACGCTCTCTCTCTCTCATTCCCATTCACACACACGCTCTCTCTCTCTCATTCCCGTTCACACACTGATTCAATTTCATTCACAAGCATGTAGTATGCAGACACACACTCATTCTCACACACACAGTGAAGGCCTCAATAACATGGTGAAAGCAGAGTGTCCAGCTCACACAGGGGGGGGGGTTGCCGTGACGATGGCTGATAAGATAGGACCTTAATCTTCCACAGTTCGCTCCGGGGGATGGTGGACAGCGTAACCATGGAAATGGCAAGGCGAGATGTCACGCTATAATTGGGCCATGGTTGCACTTCCTGTGTGCCTTCAGTCAGGGGATCACAGAGAACCAGTGTGTGTGTGTGTCCTACAGAAGTCCTGCCAACTCAGGGTAAGAAGCAGACAGGCACACTGTTACAGTTTTCCACTAAATAAGAAACATGTCCTATCGTGCATTTCTTCATTTCGCGGACAAAGGGATTTTATATTCCTGAATCTCCAGATTCCCCT
This sequence comes from Oncorhynchus gorbuscha, assembly GCF_021184085.1. Classification (NCBI taxonomy): domain Eukaryota; kingdom Metazoa; phylum Chordata; class Actinopteri; order Salmoniformes; family Salmonidae; genus Oncorhynchus; species Oncorhynchus gorbuscha. The sequence goes on from NC_060185.1 coordinate 83,139,940, forward strand.
TGTGCCTTTCCAGTACTTTGGAGATTAATCCCCCTTCCCCCGGAAATCTGTGTCACCCGCTGGCCGCGAGGTCTGGAGCCTCCCCAAACGCCTGCAGAGTCTGGCTCTGCTGCCCTGCAAGATGGCAGGAGGGAGAGAGAGAGAGAGAGAGAGGAGAGGGGGAGGGGAGAAAGGAGATGGAGAGACAGCAGGAGATGAAGATAGTAGGGGAAGAGGGAAGAGGCAAATACAAAAAGAGAAAGGGAAGGGGTCGGACAGATACCTAGAGAGATGGAGAGATAGAGATATAGAGGGAGGAGAGGGATAAAGATGGATGCGTTGTCGAGAATACAGACTGACCCTGAGTCTGTCCTCTCAAACCACAGTTGGACCTAGCTATGTTAGTCGCTGCAGCCAGCTGCTGCATGGCTCAGTAACGCTACACTGGTTGGATCGTACTACAGTAGCTCTAGCAGGGCGTCTTAGAAGAAGAGGTTCCTGAATCCTAAAGACACACTTTCATCTGTCCTGGTGGGACATAAGACATGCTTTATTGAGTTGGCAGAGATAGAGTTATGCTGAGTGTGTGCATGTAGCCACCCTGACATTCATCTACTGTGTGTGTGTGTGTGTGTGTGTGTGTGTGTGTGTGTGTGTGTGTGTGTGTGTGTGTGTGTGTGTGTGTGTGTGTGTGTGTGTGTGTGTGTGTGTGTGTGTGTGTGTGTGTGTGTGTGTGTGTGTGTGTGTGTGTGTGTGTGTGTGTGTGTGTGTGTGTGTGTGTGTGTGTCTGATCTTAGCGCCTGTTTCTGTCGCCATCCGGCCGCCACTCGCTAATCAAGTTACCACTAGCCCCTTTTGATCCTTTGTTAACCAGCTGCTGGGAACTCTACTAGTGAACCAGAGCATGGAGTTCCATGTAAACAACAACCACTGGAGAGCACAGCATGCAACACTACTGCAGCCCTCCTCTCACTGTTTTATGAAGGAGCTTCAGAAAAATGACTGTAACCCATCTTTAATTATTTTAGTTTTTAATTCATTCCACCTACACGTGTGACCTGTGTGTGTCTGTGTGTGCGCACATGCATGTGTGTGTGTGTGTATGTTTGAAATCTAGATGTAATCCTACCCCAGAGTAGGGTGAATGGTAGGGCTGGTTGTCCTCGACCTCTCTGGTCACCATGGATACCACTCACTACAAATTAAACAACAGAGGACTCCCTTTCTCTCTCTCTCTCTCTCTCTCTCTCTCTCTCTCTCTCTCTCTCTCTCTCTCTCTCTCTCTCTCTCTCTCTCTCTCTCTCTCTCTCGCTCTCTCTCGCTCTCTCTCTCTCTCTCTCTTTCTTAATTCTCTCTCTCTCTTGCCTAAGCACACCCACACCCACAGACACACACATTTCTTCAGATTTTTATTTAGCTGAATTAGAGACCAACAGGTCAAAGAAATACAGGTATGTGTTTTGCACAAGCATGTTTCACACGCAAAATAGAAATAGCCTCCTCAAACAAATGTAGTTACAGTGCCGATATACAAAACATGATATGACTAGAAAGCCTACGAGGTTAGACTGTTAGATAATGAACACAATTAATAAAGCAAAAGATCTGGTAGCTAAAAACATGACAGGATGGTTTGACCTATATCCCAAACATACCAGGATGGTTTGACCTATGACCCAAACATACCAGGATGGTTTCACCTATGGCCCAAACATACCAGGATGGTTTGACCTATATCCCAAACATATCAGGATGGTTTGACCTATGGCCCAAACATACCAGGATGGTTTGACCTATGGCCCAAACATACCAGGATGGTTTGACCTATGGCCCAAACATACCAGGATGGTTTGACCTATGACCCAAACATACCAGGATGGTTTGACCTATGGCCAAACATACCAGGATGGTTTGACCTATATCCCAAACATACCAGGATGGTTTGACCTATATCCCAAACATACCAGGATGGTTTGACCTATGACCCAAACATACCAGGATGGTTTGACCTATATCCCAAACATACCAAGATGGTTTGACCTATGACCCAAACATACCAGGATGGTTTGACCTATATCCCAAACATACCAGGATGGTTTGACCTATGACCCAAACATACCGGGATGGTTTGACCTATATCCCAAACATACCAGGATGGTTTGACCTATGACCCAAACATACGAGAGACAGCAAAGTAAAAATAATTATGCATAATTCCTGATTAGAAACGTAAAGCTAAATCTTTTCCTCCACCCCATGTACAAATCAGATACAAACTTCCATGTAACTATGTAGAAATAGCTCTTGTATTAATCATGTCCAAACCTCTTGTGTATTTAGGTTCAAGGAGAGGTGGAACTGTATAACTACCATGCAGTCTCCACAAACCTTCAACAAGGGGGGCACTTCACCAGAGTACCAGTGTCATGCATTCCTCCCACTCAGCTGTGCATGTCCACCTTTAACTCGGCTAAGTTTGGAGCTCCTATTTCTCTGCACCATTCCTCAGGTGAGTGTCTGTCCGTAGGTCACTTTTACCTGGTATTCAAATGAGAACTTCAGGTGGGCAGTACCTCTTCTGTGTGATTGGTTGACTGTGGGTGACCCCAGTGTTACCTCAGAGAGGACCTGGGCACCAGCTGCAGGTGTGAAGGTTTGGTGGGCACAGGAGGCTTGGCGATGGGAGAGGATGTGGCAAACGTTCTCCTGAGCTGAGCCACCCGACCACCAAAAGCTGGGCTCTCCTCCTCATGACTGACCACAACTACAGAGATAGAGAGGGAAAGGATTGTAGATATATCAGTTGTCAATGAACTTGAATCGAGTGTAGAGTAGACATGTCATTCCAGAGAAACATGCGCGTGCTCGTATGCACACACAAAAAGACACTCTCTGCATAGTCGGAACTAGAAGCACAAGCATTTTGCTACACTAGAATTAACGTGTGACCAATACATTTTGATTTAATTGGATTCTCTTTCTCTCTCACCTCCTCTGCCGTGTGGGCGGGCCTTCTCTGTGACTGACAGCTGGGGTTGTAGAGACAGGCTGATGTTGCTGTGGTGGGGTCTGTGGCAGATGCCCCAGTCCTTTAGGTCATCTGTGCTGTTGCCTGACTCATTGTTGCTGCTGTCCTCCACGGGGTCCTTTGGGTCGTCCTCAGCGCTGCCTGAGTCGTGGTCCTCCTCAGAGTCCTTAGAGCCGTCTGAGTCTACCTGGAAATAGAAGAAGACTGTCGAGCTACATCCTGTATGGTAGAGATGACATATTTCTTTCCCTCTTGCCCTCTCTTTCTGTGTCTCATATGCATACACATCACACACACACATACACACACTCCGTAACAAACACTTACGCCGAGTTGCATCAGTGTGGCTGATTGTGAGCTGGTTTGGTGGTTCTCTCTGTCTTTCAGTAGTGACACAGTATGGAGATCAACCACTAGGTTGTTCATTTCTGTACTCTGTAGTCTGGTGTTGGTACGGAGGGTCTGGGGGAGTTTGGAGGATATAAATTCATCCACCTCTCCGATCACGCTCACACTCACATCCCCATCACGACCCAACAGCCAGCGCACGCTCTTACTGTGACCTGAGGAGACAAAGAAACACATAGAATATCACACTGTGTAACTAGCACAGATAATACAACAGCAGGTAACTGTTCAAACCTGTCCCCAATTTAAATCCATCGTCAGACTGATGGAGTCTGGTTGTAGTACTCCATTATAGCCCAGCAGATGGTGCTGTTGTCTTATCAGTGAACAAACACATTACTGAGGTCTAGCTTGATCTATTGTCCAGTCTATTGGCTCTGCACAAACACTTGCCTTACTGACACACTAGTCTATGGTCTTCACCTTACAGTATTCACTCAGATCTGACCACAGATCCGTGTTAATTAGCTGGCTAACAATTGGTGAGATACAACCTCTAGTCTCTAGTCGCAGACAGGTCACCATTACAGTAATATGAACACGATACACATGAATAGGCTGCTAGCCTAAATGTAAAAAAATAACCCATTTCAATTCATTCATTTCAATTCAGATAAATGAAGATAAGCCTACGTAATATAGAGCAAAATGGCAACAAAAGGTGTAGAAATGGTCTTGCAGCAATTCATATTGGAAATATGTTAATCATTTTTTAAGTGTACAAGATGGGCCAGAGGCTGTGTGTGTGTGTGTGTGTGTGTGTGTGTGTGTGTGTGTGTGTGTGTGTGTGTGTGTGTGTGTGTGTGTGTGTGTGTGTGTGTGTGTGTGTGTGTGTGTGTGCGTGTGTGTGCGTGCGTGCGTGCGTGCGTGCGTGCGTGCGTGCGTGCGTGCGTGCGTGCGTGTGTGTGTGACATTTAAGAGTTGTACTGTGTTGCCTACGTACTATCTTATGTGAGGAGAGTCTTTCTGGGCCATGGGGCTGAGAGAGGAGAATAAACTGGCCTGATAGAAGAATGATGAAGTGTAGTGTTTGTTGCTCAACACAGTGGTTTTAAGAGATGAGAGATGACCTGGCCTATCCTACTGCTACTAAGGTGACACACACACTCACCCAGGTGAGATTGGACAGACAAAGGGGTAACGTGAGGAGGGGATAGGTCTCATTCTGTATCCTATCAGACAGATAGAGTGGGGGAGGGTATAGGTCTCATTCTGTATCCTATCAGACAGATAGAGTGGGGGAGGGTATAGGTCTCATTCTGTATCCTATCAGACAGATAGAGTGGGGGAGGGTATAGGTCTCATTCTGTATCCTATCAGACAGATAGAGTGGGGGAGGGTATAGGTCTCATTCTGTATCCTATCAGACAGATAGGTGGGGGGAGGGTATAGGTCTCATTCTGTATCCTATCAGACAGATAGAGTGGGGGAGGGTATAGGTCTCATTCTGTATCCTATCAGACAGATAGAGTGGGGGAGGGTATAGGTCTCATTCTGTATCCTATCAGACAGATAGAGTGGGGGAGGGTATAGGTCTCATTCTATATCCTATCAGATAGAGTGGGGGAGGGTAGAATGGGTAAAAGAGAGAAATGGAGAGAGAAGGGAATAGAATGGGAAAGCAAGAGAGAGACGTGGGTTAGTGAGAGTGGTGGAACTTGGCCTGAGCTGAAGGCTGATTCCCTGTAGAGTATGGTTTCAGGGTTGTTTACCCAGAATAGTGGGGTGGGTGCTCAAGCAAGCTCAGTTCCTCAGTGCCCCTCTCTCTCCTCTCTCTCTCTCTCTCTCTCTCTCTCTCTCTCTCTCTCTCTCTCTCTCTCTCTCTCTCTCTCTCTCTCTCCCTTCCACTCTCTTCTTCTGCTCACTCACTTTTCCCCTCATTCCACCTCTCTCTCCCCCTCCTGTGTCCTTACCTCCTGCTTCCACATCTCTCTCATGTCCCCATCTTTCATCCCCCCCTGTTTCCCCTCTCTCTTTCTATATTTGAAGGGTTTTCCTCTCTCCCTGGCCAATACTGTATGCCCTGTGGTGTGTTGAATCTGTGGACAGAACATTCTGTGCAGGCAGAGAGAGGATAGGAGGCAGAGGAGGGTACAGGTGGGTGTGACTGCCCAGGGAAAGGAAAACATAAATTATGAAATATACTCTCTCATTTCCCATATGCAGTTACTATGACGCCAGGTTCATGTTCTGAAGTATACTCTAATGTACTGTACATGGTCTGGATTTATTCTGTATTCTGTGCTCATTATTAAGGACCGGTGTGTGTGTGTGTGTGTGTGTGTGTGTGTGTGTGTGTGTGTGTGTGTGTGTGTGTGTGTGTGTGTGTGTGTGTGTGTGTGTGTGTGTGTGTGTGTGTGTGTGTGTGTGTGTGTGTGTGTGTGTGTGTGTGTGTGTGTGTGTGTGTGTGGATGCTGTACCTTCTTTAGACCTGTGTTGTTCCCTGGTTCTCCTCCCTCTCTCGTCCTTCTCCTCCCTCTCAATCCAGCGTCTGACCTGCTCTTCTCTCATCTTCAGGAACAAGATTCTCCTCTGGTCTTCACTCAGGGCCTCCAGAACCTCTGGGTCCACCCACATCTCCTGTAGGATCTGAGCCAGCATACTGTCTGATCCTAGATGAACTCCCTTCCTCTGGTGCTGTTGGGACTGTCTAAAATGCTGGTGCCGGCCTGGTTCAACAGAGGACTTTAAATCCCAATGTCTGGTGGATCTGGTACAGTTTCAATTCCAAAAGGCTGAAGAGTTCTCTTTCAACTTCTTAGACGTTCCCTCTGTTATGTTATATGACTTCTGCTGGGAGGGTGGATGGTCAATGATTCCTTGCTGGTATTCTAGAGCAGGAGAAAGTATATATATGTGATTAAAGCCTTTCTCCTCAGTCTTTCCCTCTTTGGCTGTCCACCAACACAATTGTGGTGTGTGTGTGTGTGTGTGTGTGTGTGTGTGTGTGTGTGTGTGTGTGTGTGTGTGTGTGTGTGTGTGTGTGTGTGTGTGTGTGTGTGTGTGTGTGTGTGTGTGTGTGTGTGTGTGTGTGTGTGTGTGTGTGTGTGTGTGTGTGTGTGTGTGTGTGTGTGTGTGTGTGTGTGTGTGTGTGTGTGTGTGTCTGGTTCTGTGTGTGAGTAAATGTGTGTCCACTCCCTCTACTACCCCCCACACAGAGAACTGCCCTACTACTTTCAAACATTCAAAGGCAAACAGAGACCAGAGACCAACCCAGCTGGGTGGCAGAATGACTTTTTATGTAAACAGAGAGAGAATGGAAGAGAGAGACACACGCAGAACCTTAGCTTTATTTCCATTTTTGGATTTAAAGAGAGGGAGGGAGAAAACGAGGGAAACTGGCACTGTTTATCATTTTTTAGAGAGAAGGGAAGAGAAACAGAGAGAAACACAGAAACAGAGAGAGAAAATGGGTGGAAGAGACTTTGCAACGAGAACAGCTATCTCTCATGACCAAAACAGAAGTGACGGGGAGATAACCAGCTATCTCTCATGACCAAAACAGAAGTGACAGGGAGATAACCAGCTATCTCTCATGACCAAAACAGAAATGACAGGGAGATAACCAGCTATCTCTCATGACCAAAACAGAAGTGACGGGGAGATAACCAGCTATCTCTCATGACCAAAATGGAAATGACGGGGAGATAACCAGCTATCTCTCATGACCAAAACAGAAATGACGGGGAGATAACCAGCTATCTCTCATGACCAAAACAGAAGTGACGGGGAGATAACCAGCTATCTCTCATGACCAAAACAGGAATGACGGGATAACCTGCTATCTCTCATGACCAAAACAGAAATGACGGGGAGATAACCAGCTATCTCTCATGACCAAAACAGAAGTGACGGGGAGATAACCAGCTATCTCTCATGACCAAAACGGAAGTGACGGGGAGATAACCAGCTATCTCTCATGACCAAAACAGAAATGACGGGGGGATAACCTGCTATCTCTCATGACCAAAACAGAAGTGACGGGGAGATAACCAGCTATGTCTCATGACCAAAACAGAAGAGAAGAGACAGAGAGATAACCAGAACTATGTTTCCCCATTCGTAAGGCTCATGGTCACCCTACTTATGCTCAGATGAACACGCATACAGTTTTTAGAACATTATCAGCAGGTGAATGAGCAGGTGAATGAGATAATAATCAATAGTTATCCTCTTATATTACAACACAGAGGGCCAGACCAACAACACTACCAACAACCACGTAATTGTACAGTCACAGAACATCAATGAAGAGAAAACAGTTAAAACAACACTTTCTATCAGCTAATATATGGAATACCCCTGCTATTTTCAACAGGTGAAGCACTGCAGGAATCGAACTCTGGTACAGATTAGACACATTACAGCTATCCTAACATCATTATAACAACATTGATACACAACATAAAGACATGCACCAGTGTAACTAGACACTAACAGGAACAGATGCCTGTAACACACTGGCCACGGCAGTAAGACACACAGACACACAAAGCAGGCAGTCTTCAATCTATGGCAGCATGTAAATACATTTAGGGTTTAACCATCGTCACTGTTCACATAGAAAGAAAGAGCAGGAGCACAAAATAGAGAATAGAGAGAGAAAGAGGATGTGTGTCGCATACTAAGGGAGACCTTTAAAAAGTGTTTAGTGGAGTTTTCAAACAGAGCCTGTTTTACTGAAACTGACAGAGAGGGGACTCAGACAAGAACAAGAAAACAAGAGAAACAAAACAAAAGCGAGAAAATGGTGAGGAAAAGCAAGTAGAGCGGAGAAACCCCTGAGAAACCCTTGAGAATCTCCTGAGAAACCCCTGAGAATCTCCTGAGAAACCCCTGAGAAACTCCTGAGAAACCCCTGAGAAACCCCTCTCCCCCTGAGAAACCCCTCCTGAGAAACCCCTGAGAAACTCCTGAGAAACCCCTGAGAAACCCCTGAGAAACTCCTGAGAACCCCCTGAGAAACCCCTGAGAATCTCCTGA
>NC_060185.1:83150837-83168337 GCF_021184085.1 Oncorhynchus gorbuscha
CAGAAAAACTTGAGAATTTTCGACAACTTGATTGGAGTCCACCTTTTGTACATTCAATTGATTGGACATGATTTGGAAAGGCACACACTTGTCTATATAAGGTCCAACAGTTGACAGTGCATGTCAGAGCAAAAGCCAAGCAAAGAGGTCGAAGGAATTGTCCGTAGAGCTCAGAGACAGGATTGTGTCAAGGCACAGATCTGTGGATGGGTACCAAAATTTTCTGCAGCATTGAAGGTCCCCAAGAACACAGTGGCCTCCATCATTCTTAAATGGAAGAAGTTTGGAACCACCAAGACTCTTCCTAGAGCTGGCTGCCTGGCCAAACTGAGCAATCGGGGTGGAAGGGCCTTGGTCAGGGAGGTGACCAAGAACCCGATGGTCACTCTGACAGAGCTCCAGAGTTCCTCTGTGGAGATGGAAGAACCTTCCAGAAGGACAACCATCTCTGCAGCACTCCACCAATCAGGCCTTTATGGTAGAGTGGCCAGACAGAAGCCACGTTTCAGTAAAAGGCACATGACAGCCCGCTTAGAGTTTGCCGAAAGGCACCATAAAGGACTCTCAGACCACAAGGAACAAGATTCTCCGGTCTGATGAAACCAAGATTGAACTCTTTGGCCTGAATGCCAAGCGTCACGTCTGGAGGAAACTTGGCACTATCCCTACGGTGAAGCATGATGTTGGCAGCATCATGCTGTAGGGATATTTTTCAGCTGCAAGGACTGAAGAAACTCCGCAAATACAGTTGTGCCAAGCTTGTAGTGTCATACCCAAGACTTGAGGCTGTAATAGCTGCCAAAGGTGCTTCAACAAAGTACTGAGTTAATGGTCTTAATAATTATGTAAATGTGATATTTTAGATGTTTTTTTATAAAAAAAGAACATTTTTACTTTGCCATTATGGAGTGTTGTTTGGAGATTGATGAAGAAAAATAAACAATTTAATACATTTTAGAAAATGTGTAAAAAGTCTAAGGGGCCGGAATTCTTTCTGAATGCTCTGCATACCTAGCATCCTCTGCTGGTCAGAACATCTCACTGTAAATGTCAATGGTGGTATCTGAACAGAAAGAAGCGTACAGTACTACACATGTGGGGAGCGTTTAACCATTAAGCCACTGCATCTGACATCTGAGTACAGGTTTCTGTAGGAAATGGAATGATCTGACAATGATAAGCAGATGCAGGGTTTGTCACTGCATCACCCAGTCAGACAGTCAGGTGCAGTCAGGCAGTCAGACCTGAGAGCACTCTTATTGTCAGTAAACCAGATTAGATTTCCCAACTTGCATCTGAGCGGGCGCCACTAAAGTCCGCCCATTTGATTTAGTGACATCATCAAGGAAATTTCGAGGAGAAACGTTTCTCCAACCATAGTGGCAGTAACCATGACAACATGATGTTTAATGGGATGATCAAACACACAGGTTGCCTTCCAACTGGCACCGTATTTACTATATAGTGCACTACTTTTGTCCAGAGCCATAGGGATCCATTTGGGACGCATACAGAGACATGGCTCCTCACACTGGATCACAATTAGATTGAAATTAGCAATGTGCTGGTCTATATTTTTCTATCACCTACCGGTGTGTGCTCTTAATTTGATCAGTTCTTCACAGCTGCAGCAACAAAACACGTCAAATATTATGTGGATCTGAATTTATGGACATTTTATAATAATATAATAATATATGCCATTTAGCAGACGCTTTTATCCAAAGCGACTTACAGTCATGTGTGCATACATTCTACGTATGGGTGGTCCCGGGGATCAAACCCACTACCCTGGCGTTACAAGCGCCATGCTCTACCAACTGAGCTACAGGACCACTTGGACCACCATTTTCGTAGGGGTTGATACATTTTTTGTTATGGCAAATCAAGTATTTAAAGTTGAAATGCTAAACTTTTAAAGCTCAGATACCTGTACAGTACAAGTTTACATTTCCTGCCGCACAACAAAATGATCTGCTACAACAGAGTGATCAAATTATGATATCAGATCTGTATCTGTGTGCTGAGCTGTCAGGCAGTAATAGAGACTGGGGCTTACTGGTTTTGTTATTAATAGCCAATATTATTAATAGCCAATATATTACATTTTGTCCGTCCATGAAATAGAATGAGGACCAAAGCAGGTGTGAAGGTTAGCATGGGAGCATATTATGGTATAACATCTGGGTGTCAGTCAGAATGGGTGGGTATCTGTGTTTTAGTAGACACAGTATTATCCAGCTGATTGTCAGGGTTAACTAATTTGCATATCCAGTATCGTGTGGTGAGGTTGGGGATGGAGAGAGTTATCTGGGAACTCGTGCCTATATCAGTATCCCTGTAGAGCAAGTCATGTCTGACCTATATCAGTATCCCTACAGAGCAAGTCATGTCTGACCTATATCAGTATCCCTATAGAGAAGTCATGTCTGACCTATATCCAGTATCCTTACAGAGCAAGTCATGTCTGACCTATATCAGTATCCCTACAGAGCAAGTCATGTCTGACCTATATCAGTATCCCTATAGAGAAGTCATGTCTGACCTATATCAGTATCCCTATAGAGAAGTCATGTCTGACCTATATCAGTATCCCTATAGAGAAGTCATGTCTGACCTATATCAGTATCCCTATAGAGAAGTCATGTCTGACCTATATCAGTATCCCTATAGAGAAGTCATGTCTGACCTATATCAGTATCCCTATAGAGAAGTCATGTCTGACCTATATCAGTATCCCTATAGAGAAGTCATGTCTGACCTATATCAGTATCCCTATAGAGAAGTCATGTCTGACCTATATCAGTATCCCTACGGAGCAGTCATGTCTGACCTATATCAGTATCCCTATAGAGAAGTCATGTCTGACCTATATCAGTATCCCTATAGAGAAGTCATGTCTGACCTATATCAGTATCCCTATAGAGAAGTCATGTCTGACCTATATCAGTATCCCTACAGAGAAGTCATGTCTGACCTATATCAGTATCCCTACAGAGCAAGTCATGTCTGACCTATATCAGTATCCCTACAGAGCAAGTCATGTCTGACCTATATCAGTATCCCTACAGAGCAAGTCATGTCTGACCTATATCAGTATCCCTACAGAGAAGTCATGTCTGACCTATATCAGTATCCCTACAGAGAAGTCATGTCTGACCTATATCAGTATCCCTACAGAGAAGTCATGTCTGACCTATATCAGTATCCCTATAGAGAAGTCATGTCTGACCTATATCAGTATCCCTACAGAGCAAGTCATGTCTGACCTATATCAGTATCCCTACAGAGCAAGTCATGTCTGACCTATATCAGTATCCCTACAGAGAAGTCATGTCTGACCAATATCAGTATCCCTACAGAGAAGTCATGTCTGACCTATATCAGTATCCCTACAGAGAAGTCATGTCTGACCTATATCAGTATCCCTACAGAGCAAGTCATGTCTGACCTATATCCAGTATCCCTACAGAGAAGTCATGTCTGACCTATATCAGTATCCCTACAGAGCAAGTCATGTCTGACCTATATCAGTATCCCTACAGAGAAGTCATGTCTGACCTATATCAGTATCCCTACAGAGAAGTCATGTCTGACCTATATCAGTATCCCTACAGAGCAAGTCATGTCTGACCTATATCAGTATCCCTATAGAGAAGTCATGTCTGACCTATATCAGTATCCCTACAGAGCAAGTCATGTCTGACCTATATCAGTATCCCTACAGAGCAAGTCATGTCTGACCTATATCAGTATCCCTATAGAGAAGTCATGTCTGACCTATATCAGTATCCCTACAGAGCAAGTCATGTCTGACCTATATCAGTATCCCTATAGAGAAGTCATGTCTGACCTATATCAGTATCCCTACAGAGAAGCCATGTTTGACCTATATCAGTATCCCTACAGAGAAGTCATGTCTGACCTATATCAGTATCCCTACAGAGCAAGTCATGTCTGACCTATATCAGTATCCCTATAGAGAAGTCATGTCTGACCTATATCAGTATCCCTACAGAGCAAGTCATGTCTGACCTATATCAGTATCCCTACAGAGAAGTCATGTCTGACCTATATCAGTATCCCTACAGAGAAGTCATGTCTGACCAATATCAGTATCCCTACAGAGAAGTCATGTTTGACCTATATCAGTATCCCTACAGAGAAGTCATGTCTGACCAATATCAGTATCCCTACAGAGAAGCCATGTTTGACCTATATCAGTATCCCTACAGAGCAAGTCATGTCTGGGTATGTCTTAAGTAAAGTAAAGGTCCTGACTACACTACAGACACCATCTAAAATACTTTGTTATGACTGCTTATGACAGCTTATGACCTCTGTATGACATCTGTTATGTTCTGCTGATGACAGCAGAAGGAAGGCATTGGGACCACGGTGTTACTATGGTGACCAGGTTGCGTGGCGGAGGCACCCCCCCACCCGCCCGCCGAGCTGTTCAGCCTGGGTACTCCAGAGGGGCAGCAGCCTGGTACACACAAACACACATACAGGCACATGCAAACACACACACACACACACACACACACACACACACACACACACACACACACACACACACACACACACACACACACACACACACACACACACACACACACACACACACACACACACACACACACACACACACACACACACACACACACACACACACACACACACACACACACACACACACACACACACACACACACACATGGTCAGAAACATACATCTCTTTCTACCAGCTGGCAATGTCACCAGTATGCTCTCTCTCTGTGTGTCTCTGTCAAAACACGCAAGCACACCCACATAACCAGTCCAACTGGCTCTCACAGTCTCACGTCAGAATTAGGCAGGCATTCATCCATGTTTCTCAAATGTAAAATGTCAAAGTTGTTCTACACGTGTTTAACATTAACTTCTCATTTTTAAGTTTAGGCATGAATTTAATCTTAATTAATCTTAAGATTAGGTATTAATTCCAAATGGTGAAAGTAAATGTTAAGGTTTGGGACAGGCTTCAAACAAAAATCTCAAAAACAACTTTCCATCGCTGGATTCGAACATTCAACCTTTTGCACCAGAGACAGGCGCAAAACCGAAAACTACTTGAAAGTCACAGTGCTCACTGTTGCCCCTAGTGGCCGGTTTCCACAACATCTCCCAACGTCCTCACACATGGATGGACGTTGAATACTGACTGGTATCACGGGTGACCTGGCTGAACCAATCACACACGCTCAGTGCTTCTCTCTTTTATGTCTCACTGCACATCACTAGCTTTTTCTCTGTCTGTCAATTGTTATGTGAATACCTTCACCATCCTGTATTCATTCTTTCTGTTTCTTGCCCTCTTTTTGCAATATATTTGGGGGATAATTATGTTTTTTTATTCACTTTCATTGGCTGCACTATTTTCTCTGTGAAGTTGACACAGGTGGAAGTAATTGAGGATCAAATTAAGGAATTTCTCCCTCCCTCTTTCTCTGTCTCTCTCTCTCTCTTTCTCTCTCTCTCTCTCTCTCTCTCTCTCTCTCTCTCTCTCTCTCTCTCTCTCTCTCTCTCTCTCTCTCTCTCTCTCTCTCTCTTTCTCTCTCTCTTATTGATAAACATGCACCTGTTAAGAAACTGACTGTTAGAACTATTGGAGGAATTAAAAAACTGTATTGTTGAAAGAGATGGGGCAAAAGGAGTGGAAATAAGTTTAGCTGCGCATCTGACTGGCTGACCTACTGCAAATTGAGAAATGATGTGACTAAACTCAACAAAAAGAAGAAGAAACTGTATTATGAAGCCAAGATCAATGATACAAAGAATGATCCCAAAACTATTTGATGTCGCCAATTATTTGAATGATTACTTCTATGGCAAAGTTTCATTTGTTATTTTTCATTTTATTTAACCTTTATTTAAAGTGGGCAAATTTAGGTAGGAAATGCATTGTTAAAAAAAAAAATAATGAAAGAAAATCATTTGCAAGTTGTAAAGTTAGTGTGGGGGAGGTGGAAAAATGATTGTTATCGATGAATAATGACAAACCTCCTGGCATTGACAACTAAGATGGAAATCTACTAAGGATGGTAGCTGACCTTATAGCCAATCCTATCTGTCATCTTTAATCTGAGCCTAGAGGAAAGTCTTTGTCCTCAGGCCTGGAGGGAAGCCAAAGTCATTTCCGCTACCCAAGAGTGGTAAAGCAGCCTTTACTGGTTCAAACAGCCAACCTATCAGCTTGCTGCCAGCTCTTAGCAAACTGTTGGGGGAAAAAATGTGTTTGACCAAATACAATGCTATTTCTCTGTGAATAAATGAACAATAGACTTTCAGCATGCTTATAGAGAAAGGCACCCAACATGTACTGCACTGACACAAATGTCTGATGATTGATTGAATGAAATTGATCACAATAATTGTGGGAGCTGTACTGTTAGATTTCAGTGCAGCCATTGACATTGTTGACCATAACCTGTTGTTGACAAAACTTGTGTTTTATGGCTTTTCAACCTCTGCCATATCGTGAGTTATCTATATAATAAAACTCAGAGGGTTTTCTTTAATGGAAGCTTCTCTAATATCAAACATGTAAAGTGTGGCGTACCGCATGGCAGCTCTCTAGGCCCTCTACTCTTTTCTGTTTTTACCAATGACCTGCCACTGCCATTAAACAGAGCATGTGTGTCCATGTATGCTGCTGATTCAACCATATACACATCAGCAACCAAAGCTAATGAAGTCATTGAAACCATTAACAAAGAGTTGCAGTCTGTTTTGGAATGGGTGGCCAGTTATAAACTGGTCCTGAACATCTCTAAAACGAATAGCATTGTATTTGGTACAAATCATTCCCTATGTTCTAGACCTCAGCTGAATCTGGTAATAAATGGTGTGGCTGTTGAACAGGTTGAAGAGACTAAATTACTTGTTGTTACCTTACATTGTAAACTGTCATGGTGAAAACATATGGATTCAATGGTCGTAAAGATGGAGAGAGGTCTGTCCATAATAAAGAAATGACACTAACTCCACAAAGCAAGTCCTGCAGGCTCTCGTTTGGCCTTATCTTGATTATTGTCCAGTTGTGTGGTTGAAGGAAGTCCTGCAAGGAAAGACCTAGTTAACACCTCACTGAAACAAGGTCTCTCTCCTATTTGACCTAGATAGTTTGCTTGTATGTATTGATATGTACATGTAGGCTATGTGTGTAATTTTTAAATTGGTGTAGTTACAGTTGAAGTCGGAAGTTTACATACACCTTAGCCAAATACATCTAAACCCAGTTTATCACAATTCCTGACATTTAATCCAAGTAAGAATTCCCTGTTTTAGGTCAGTTAGGATCACCACTGTCACGCCCTGCTCTAGTTTATGCCCGCTCTAGTATATTATTTCTATGTGGTGTTCTAGTTTATTTTTCTATGATGGTGATTTGTATGATTCCCAATTAGAGGCAGCTGGTAATCATTGTCTCAAATTGGGGATCATATTTAGGTAGAATTTTTCCCACCTGTGTTTGTGGGATATTATTTTGTGTTTTGTGCATGTGCACCACGTTGTCACGTTTCGATGTTAGTTTATTGATTTATTGTTTTGTTCTTGCTAAGTTTCACTTTCTAATAAATATGTGGAACTCAACATCCGCTGCGCCTTGGTCCGTCTCTCCTCACGTACGTGACAACCACTTTATTTTAAGAATGTGAAATGTCAGAATAATAGTAGAGAGAATGATTTATTTCAGTTTTTATTTATTTCATCACATTCCCAGTGGGTCACAAGTGTACATACAGTCAATTAGTATTTGGTAGCATTGCCTTAAAAATGTTTAACTTGTATCTGTCACGCCCTGACCTTCGAGAGACTTTTTATGTCTCTATTTGGTTTGGTCAGGGTGTGATTTGGGTGAGCATTCTATGTTCTTTATTTCTGTTTTGTGTTTCTATGTTTTGGCCGGGTATGGTTCTCAATCAGGGACAGCTGTCTATCGTTGTCTCTGATTGGGAATCATACTTAGGCAGCATGTTTTTCCACCTTAGGTTGTGGGATGTTGTTTTATGTTTGCTCTGTATAGCCTTCAGAACGTGACGTTCGTTGTTCTTTTGTTTGGTGTTCGTGTTAAATAAAGAATCATGAACACATACCAATTTGCACCTCTTGGTCCACTTCTTCTGACGAGCGTTGCAGTGTCAAACACTTCGGGTAGCCTTCCACAAGCTTCCCACAATAAGTTGGGTGAATTTTGGCCCATTCCTCCTGACAGAGCTGATGTAACTGAGTCAGGTTTGTAGGCCTCCTTGCTCAAACATGCTTTTTCAGTTCTGCCCACAAATTTTCTATAGGATTGACGACAGGGTTTTGTGATGGCCACTCCAATACCTTGACTTTGTTGTCCTTAAGCTATTTTTCCACAACTTTGGAAGTATGCTTGGGGTCATTGTCCATTTAGAAGACCCATTTGCAACCAAGCTTTAACTTCCTGACTGATGTCTTGAGATGTTGCTTCAATATATCCACATCATTTTCCTGCCGCATGATGCCATTTATTTTGTGAAGTGCACCAGTCCCTCCTGCAGCAAAGCACCCCCACAACATGATGCTTCCACCCCCGTACTTCACGGTTGGGATGGTGTTCTTTGGCTTGCAAGCCTCCCCCTTCTTCCTCCAAACATAACAATTGTCATCATGGCCAAACAGCTCTATTATTGTTTCATCAGACTAGAGGACATTTCTCCAAAAAGTATGATCTTTGTCACCATGTGACAATGTGCAGTTGCAAACCATAGTCTAGCTTTTAATGGCGGTTTTGGAGCAGTGGCTTCTTCCTTGCTGAGCGGCCTTTTAGGTTATGTCAATATAGGGCTCATTTTACTGTGGATATAGATACTTTTGTACCTGTTTCCTCCAGCATCTTCACAAGGTCCTTTGCTGTTGTTCTGGGATTGTTTTGCAGTTTTCACACCAAAGTACATTAATCTCTAGGAGACAGAACACGTCTCCTTCCTGAGCAGTATGACGGCTGCGTGGTCCCATGGCGTTTATAATTGCGTACTATTGTTTGTACAGATGAACGTAGTACCTTCAGGCATTTGGAAATTGCTCCCAAGGATGAACCAGACTTGTGGAGGTCTACAATTTTCTTTTCTGAGGTCTTGGTTAATTTTGGGGATTTTCCATGATGTCAAGCAAAGAGGCACTGAGTTTGAAGGTAGGCCTTGAAATACATCCACAGGTACACCTCCAATTGACTCAAATTATGTCAATTAGCCTATCAGAAGCTTCTAAGGCCATAACATCATTTTATGGCATTTTCCAAGCTGTTTAAAGGCACAGTCAACTTAGTGTATGTAAACTTCTGACCCACTGGAATTGTGATACAGTGAATTATAAGTGAAATAATGAACAATTGTTGGAAAAATGACTTGTGTCATGCACGAAGTAGATGTCCTAACCGACTTGCCAAAACTATAGTTTGTTAACAAGAAATTTGTGGAGTGATGGAAAAACGAGTTTTAATGACTCCAACCTATGTGTATGTAAACTTCCGATTTCTACTGTATGTCCTTGAGCTGTTCTCTGTATGTCCTTGAATATGTTTCATGTTTTGTGTAGAACCCAGGAAGAGTAGCTGCCGCTTTGGCAACAGCTAATGGGGATCCTAATAAAATACCAAAGACATACAATACCTCTCGTAGGAGAATGTTTCTGTAGCCCCTCATCACGCCTTTGAATAAAATGATCCAGATGAGACACACACACACACACACACACACACACACACACACACACACACACACACACACACACACACACACACACACACACACACACACACACACACACACACACACACACACACACACACGCACACACACACACACACACACACACACACACACACAGACACACGCACGCACACACACACACACACACACACACGCACACAGACACACACACACACGCACACACACACACACACGCACACAGACAGACACACACACACGCACACACGCACACACACACACACGCACACAGACACACACACACACGCACACACGCACACACACACACGCACACGCACACAGACACACACACACACGCACACAGACACACACACACACGCACACAGACACACACACACACACACGCACACACGCACACACACACACACACACACGCACACAGACACACACACAGTTTTCCTGATGAGTCTGTCATATTAGCTCTTCTCACACTGGCTGGTAATGTGTGCTGATTAGGTAATTATAGAGGTCCAAAAGTTGGGCCAAGACACACCCGGCAGGTCACTGCAATATGGAGGGAAATGAAACTGCAATATTATTAAATGTAATTCCTCCTCTTTCTCATTGTAAGCACTCACACACACACACACACTCACACACTCACACACACACTCACAATCTCCCTGATCAGAGACAAAGATATAATAATAATAATAATATAATAATATATGCCATTTAGCAGACGCTTTTATCCAAAGCGACTTACAGTCATGTGTGCATACATTCTACGTACCCTCGAACCCACTACCCTGGCGTTACAAGCGCCATGCTCTACCAACTGAGCTACAGAAGGACCACCCAAAGATACAAACACACGTAGTCACACACTAACCCTCTCACTGTAGTGTGTGGACGGATGGCTGGCTGGCAGGCAGGCAGGCAGGCAGGCAGGCAGGCAGGCAGGCAGGCAGGCAGGCTATAGCCAATACAATTTGATTTGATTTATCAGCGGTCATTGTGGGACACACCTCTATTCTCCTCTATCACACCAGCCCCCAGGATGCAGGTTGGTTTTAGGGGGAGGGGCAGCTGGGACACTAATTCATTATTAATAAGGCTTGACAGTGTGTGCATCTCAAATGGCAACCTAGTCCCTTTATAGTGCACTACTTTTGACCAGGGCCTATAGGGTACCATTTGGAATAGCATCAGTGGGTCTGTGAAGTGGGGATGTTCCCCTCTTTATACTGCAGGCACCTGTCCTCTGCTAACCCTATACCTATTGGTTTTAATTGATTAATAAAACATACAATCTACCTGCAGTGAAGCCGCTCAACATCTACATTACATTCAGTCATCTAACAGACTCCCATCCATAGAGGCCCACATGAGCAACCAGGGTCAACGCCCTGCTCAAGGGCACGTCGACAGATCTCCCGTCAAAAACGGGGACCAGAACCAGTGGCCTATCAGCCACCGTCCCAAGGGCTGCCCCTCAACCATCTGAGACAGTCCCCCCCCACAGTCCCCCTCCCTCGATATTTGTTTTATCATAATAAAATAAAATAATTCCCAACCCCCAAGACCCCCCAAGCCCCTGTACCCAAACACCCTACAAAATGAACAAAAGACAAAAAAGAGAAAGAGAAAGACAAATGAAAACAGAAAACAACTATGCAAAAAACAAAAGACATCAAGGCCAACGGAATATGTTTGAGTGCATGCATGGCACTATTTACATGTGTGTATGTGTCCATGTATGTGCATGTGTGTGCGTTTGAATGAGAGTGTGTGTATATGCATGTGTACATGCGTACAAACACCTGCATGGCAACAGCCTCAGGCAAACAGGCATTAGATGTAACAACGTTGCCCCTCAGTGTCATAAAATGTGCTCTTTGTTTTGTTTTATTTTGACTTTATTTTGATACATTTATCTTTGACTGTCATTCTGTCCACCGCCTAGCAATTCCACTCCCACTTGCCTCCAAATTCACATCCCAACCCTCAGCTTCCCTCAGCCCATCCCACCTATCTCTGCTGGCCACCCTCAGCCCATCCCACCAATCTCTGCTGGCCACCCTCAGCTCATCCCACCTATCTCTGCTGGCCACCCTCAGCCCATCCCACCTATCTCTGCTGGCCACCCTCAGCCCATCCCACCTATTTCTGCTGGTCACCCTCAGCCCATCCCATCTATCTCTGCTGGCCACCCTCAGCCCATCCCACCTATCTCTGTTGGTCACCCTCAGCCCATCCCACCTATCTCTGTTGGCCACCCTCAGCCCATCCCACCTATCTCTGCTGGCCACCCTCAGCCCATCCCACCTATCTCTGCTGGTCACCCTCAGCCCATCCCACCTATCTCTGCTGGTCACCCTCAGCCCATCCCACCTATCTTTGCTGGCCACCCTCAGCCCATCCCACCTATCTCTGCTGGCCACCCTCAGCCCATCCCACCTATCTCTGCTGGTCACCCTCAGCCCATCCCACCTATCTCTGCTGGCCACCCTCAGCCCATCCCACCTATCTCTGCTGGTCACCCTCAGCCCATCCCACCTATCTCTGCTGGTCACCCTCAGCCCATCCCACCTATCTCTGCTGGCCACTCTCAGCCCATCCCACCTATCTCTGCTGGTCACCCTCAGCCCATCCCACCTATCTCTGCTGGCCACCCTCAGCCCATCCCATCTATCTCTGCTGGCCACCCTCAGCCCATCCCACCTATCTCTGCTGGCCACCCTCAGCCCGTCCCACCTATCTCTGCTGGTCACCCTCAGCCCATCCCACCTATCTCTGCTGGTCACCCTCAGCCCATCCCACCTATCTCTGCTGGCCACCCTCAGCCCATCCCACCTATCTCTGTTGGTCACCCTCAGCCCATCCTATCTATCTCTGCTGGCCACCCTCAGCCCATCCCACCTATCTCTGCTGGCCACCCTCAGCCCATCCCACCTATCTCTGCTGGTCACCCTCAGCCCATCCCACCTATCTCTGCTGGTCACCCTCAGCCCATCCCACCTATCTCTGCTGGCCACCCTCAGCCCATCCTATCTATCTCTGCTGGCCACCCTCAGCTCATCCCACCTATCTCTGCTGGCCACCCTCAGCCCATCCCACCTATCTCTGCTGGCCACCCTCAGCCCATCCCACCTATCTCTGCTGGCCACCCTCAGCCCATCCCACCTATCTCTGCTGGCCACCCTCAGCCCATCCCACCTATCTCTGCTGGCCACCCTCAGCCCATCCCACCTATCTCTGCTGGCCACCCTCAGCCCATCCCACCTATCTCTGCTGGCCACCCTCAGCCCATCCCACCTATCTCTGCTGGCCACCCTCAGCCCATCCCACCTATCTCTGCTGGCCACCCTCAGCCCATCCCACCTATCTCTGCTGGCCACCCTCAGCCCATCCCACCTATCTCTGCTGGCCACCCTCAGCCCATCCTATCTATCTCTGCTGGCCACCCTCAGCTCATCCCACCTATCTCTGCTGGCCACCCTCAGCCCATCCCACCTATCTCTGCTGGCCACCCTCAGCCCATCCCACCTATCTCTGCTGGCCACCCTCTTCGGATTTCTGCACAATCATTTTAGCTGAAAAGCACAAAGTCTTTAATCTTGCATCGTTTTATACATCAACTAATACACCATGCACCATGGAATCGGTACATCAAAAATCTCTTCCCAACTATTTTGCAATCTGTATGGCACAGCTGTCAACATCCTGGTCCTCAAATGAAACTGGTATACTTTCCTATTTATGCTATTTTTGATTTATTCCAGTTTTGATCTGTTATATTGGGCAGACAGACCAGTTCCCTACCTCCTCCCGCTGCCACTTGCCTCTATTTTGGGGGTAATGCTGTAATCACTTGGTTGTAATCTTGGATTGAGCAGACCTTCCCATACAATTCTGTTAACTCCATGAAAGACATAACTCTACCATTCCATTTTACAATATAATTTAAAAACAAAATACCCTTTTCCATAGATACAGGTCGTTTATCAACCAGCACATTTGAGTTCAGCTGTAATATTTGTTCTACCTTTCAGGGGATGATATTGAAATTGTAGCCAGCTCTGCAATGCTTGTTTGAAAAATAGAGATATTGAATTAATCAAAAATGATGCAAGGCAATCTGCATAAAGGCAAAACATTTAAACAACGGATGAGTTTTTCTTAGTAATCTACTTGAGAACCATTTAGGGTTCAAGTAAAACCTTTGTATAAGCGAAGTTTATAGTGTGAAGTTTAGTACTTGTACATGTAATAATCTCAACCCACCCAGTTCATATTCATTATATAGATGGGCATGCTTTGTCTTGTCAGGTTCAGCATCCCAGATATAGCTAAATATTTGTTCCTCGTATGATCTGAGAAGCTCATCAGCAGGAGTAGGCAACACCATAAGTAAGTGAGTAAACTGAGATGTTAATCAGTGTAATGTTTCCATAAGTAGACAGCTATTCACCTCTCCATGGTTGCAGGATCTTGTCTATTTTGACCCGTTTTCTATTCAAATTCATTGTGGAGAGCTCGTCTATACATGTATTTTTTATATGAATACCAAGTATTCTTCACCCTATTCAATTCTGTCTCTACCCATCAGTTTTCCTCTCTGATGGATCTCTTATATTCAATCCCTCTCTATGATACATTTCATTTTTTAATTGAGCAGACGAGACTTACAGTTCTGAGTGCATACATTTTTCACACTGGTCCCCCAAGGGAATCAAACACACAACCCTGGCATTGCACGTGGCATTCTCTACCAACTGAACCAAATGGGACACCATCGTGTTTGATTGATTACTCTGTTCCTCCTTGGCCGAGGTGTCTGATGGCTATGAGATTCAACTGGAGAGGTTGGCAGCATCACTGAGGGGGTGTACGTCCAGGATCAATACGCAGGTTGGAACCGTTTACAAAGGGAAACAGACTAAAGCAGAATCTAATGTGTGGTTGCAGAATGCTGCAAAGTACAGCTGCTCTTACAGAAACCATATCAAATATCCATGTAGCCTATACTGATTTACATAATCTGCCAGTGCATGTGTCATCTCTGTTGATATGCTGACACTGGGATAAATATATTTATTTGACCAGGTAAGTTGACTGTGAACACATTCTTTACAGCAACGACCTGGTTACAGGAGAGAGTAGGGGGATGAATTAGCCAATTGGAAGCTCGGGATGATTAGGTGGCCATGATGGTATGAGGGCCAGATTGGGAATTTAGCCAGGACACCAGGGTTAGCACCCCTACGATAAGTGCAATGGTATCTTTAGTGACCACAGAGAGTCAGGACACCTGTTTCATGTCCCATCTGGAAAACAGCAACCTACACAGGGCAATGTCCCCAATCACTACCATGGGGCATTGGGATATTGTTTTGTAGACCAGAGGAAAGAGTGCCTCCTACTGGCCCTCCAACACCACTTCAAGCAGCATCTGGTCTCCCATCCAGGGACCAGTCTTGCTAAGCCTCAGAGGCAAGCCAGCAGTGTGATGCAGGATGGTATGCTGCTGGCACTGGTATACGGCACTGGGATAAAGGCACTGGGATGAAGACACTGGCATAAAACACTGGAATAAATGGACTGGGATAAAGGCCCTTTTCCTCAGGTAAGCTATAGCCAAATTACTGAAAAATAGTATTTGTATGTAAGCCAAACCTTCTCTTCATCCTGAGTTAGTGGTAAAACGAATCATTACGGATACCAACAGGACCGAGAGACAGACAGTCCCATTCTGCTCACAAGCCTCAGAACACTTATTGGATAGAGATGCTCCTCGCGTGCAGCAGTAGTGGAGGAGAGGGACGTGACAGCCCATCCGCTTAGATCGCTCACACACACACACACACACACACACACACACACACACACACACACACACACACACACACACACACACACACACACACACACACACACACACACACACACACACACACACACACACACACACACACACACACACACACACACACACACACACACACACGCCCCCATCCACGCGCAATCGGTCTACTCGTTTCCCGCCGGCTGGACCTCCCGCATGCCTGAGCCAGTGCGTGGAGACGAGACTAGCCTACTGTACCGCCAGCACTCGTGCAGCGAGGAGTTGCTTGCAGCGCAGACTAGACAGGGTACCAGTCTGGAAGGACGCCGCACGACGTGGACAAAACAGACCATCGGTCGATATATGTTCTCCCGCGTGGATGGATGGGCAGAGAGAGAAAACAACCCGAACCTGTGGTGCAGAACAGACTTTTCAGAATACCTTTGATTCAACGCATTTTATTGGTGAGTGCAATATGGAATGACTGATATTGTTGTGGGTTTAATATTATTATAGCTAGGCTATAGATAGATAGATTTTGCATGCACAAATCATTTAATTCAATAAATAACCAAATCCTATATAGCATAGCTATCCGATTAATACATCTGGAATCCGATTGAATGGGATCATTGAAAGGCTTTCTCTCCAAAATCCCTGTCCTTGTACCAGGACACAAATGCATAAAGGAGAGTAGAAGGGGATATATGTTTCCTACTGCCCTTGTAACGGTGGGGGTCTCGGACACTCTCTGTTTGTCCATAATATCCTATGCAGTGTGTGGGCCACGGGGTTTTGTGGTGGTGATGGTGGGGGTGGGGGGGTCTCCCCTTAAATGGGCAAGGGGAGAAATAAAGCTGTTCCGCTTTTAGGAGGACAAGTGAGTTGATCATCAAAAGCGACCAAGGTCTATTTTGGAGGGGAAAAGAAAAGTACCGGCCTTATTTAACTGCGAGCAGTCTCTCAACCATCCTGTTGTCATGGTTACTGCTGAAGGAGGAATATCACTACATCTAGGCTGTGCTCCTGCTCTGTGTGTGTGAATGAGATAGTTCAAGTATGTGTAGCCTATGTGAGTAGTCTGTGCCGTGTTTCGGTATTTTTATGCTATTCGAGGGCACACATGTCCTGAGAATGGCTTGGAGGTTTGCACTGTGCTTTCAGTCCCGCAAGAGATGGATGGTTTGAAACAGGTGCCTGATAACAGTCCTCTCACCCCTGAACCATGAGCCATTGTTATCTTAATTATAGGCTTTACTCGTCTAGTCTAAATCCATTTAATAACGCTTATTGGGACGTCAATTCTCCTGTCCTGAAAACGTGGGCTCATTTGAATAAACGTTTGTTTTAGAGACATATTGTTAAACGTCTCTCTCGAAGCAAGTGCTTCTTTTCTCGCAAATGATTTCAGCCTGAGAATCGAGGCGTCAGACATCCAGACACCCCTGCACCAGCCAGCCCACAGACATAAGACGCCGCCGAACATGCGTTCTTTCTTTCTTTCCCCCCCTCTCTCTCTCTCTCTCTCTCTCTCTCTCTCTCCCTCTCCCCACTCTCGTCTCATCCTCCTTTTTCCGTATTTTTTTTTAGAAAAAAAGTGAATAAGCAACAAATAAAACAATAGCATTGGTGTTATAACTAAGATTGATGCCAGGGAATGAATTTGATGAAGTCATTGCAGAGCGATATAATGACACAGTGCAACACGACGTCTGACATTGATGCACTAGAAGTGACTTATCGGGGTGATTTGTGAGATGCTGATTTGCCCGGTTCACTGGGCCATAGTGGATAGTAGGACGGTTAGTATTCGTCTGCGTTAAGAACCAGTGACATGTCGGTGCTGGGGAAGAAAGACTGTCACCCAGCCAGCATAGCATAGTCTACTGCATTGTGTGTGTGTGTGTGTGTG